>NC_043002.1:103957942-103997942 GCF_006345805.1 Octopus sinensis
TAACAATGCAAGCATTGTACGATACAGTTTGTCTGTTTTGAATGGTGTATTTGTCTTTGGGTGATTTAAATAGACATGACTAGAAAATCCATTTCATTTAGAAGCCACTTAGTTAATCACTTGCTGACACTATTCTTAAGATGTTTTTATTCTTGTTTTTTTTTCTCGGTGATTAATCCCAGGTAATGAGACAAAGCAAAAAAAAATAGGAAACATAATATTGCATTAAGAATTGTAGTAGGCTCCGAATTAAATGCAATCCAAAGAAGAATATCTAGTCAGGTTTGTGCCCATTTTATCAATTTTATCAATTAGGTATGGTTGCTGTTTGCGGCAACTACTGCGCCATAAAAAAAGATTGCTCAACGGATCGTTAAAACAATGACTGCTATCATTTATAGGATACTGAAAAACCGAATTCACTGTGCTACTTTGAAAATTTTCTTTGGAGTCTCAATATAAATTCCTATGGGTCAAATTTGCTTGTTTTCATATCGCCACAATCAATGGAAATAATAAATACATTTAACGCATTTTGATAAATTTAGTTCCAAACGAAGAACTTATGTCAATATGATTAACTGAAGACGTGGATGCATTGCTCCAGCATGACCGTAAAGAGTATAAACGAACAAGCGCAACATCGCTTATGAATCGAATATTTTCATCCACTTAAGCTATAAATTGCTTTGAGCAAATTCTGAAAATCATTTTGATCATGACCATCATCATAATTCTTGTTGTTATTATTATTATTATTATTATTATTATTATTATTATTATTATTTATTATTATTATTATTATTATTATATTATTATTATTATCATTAATATTATTATATTATTATTATTATTATTATTATATTATTATTATTATTGTATTATTATTATTAATATTATTATTGTTATGATTATTATTATTATTATTATTATTTATTATTATTAATATTATTATTGTTATTATTATTGTTATTATTGTTATTATTGTTATTATTATTATTTCAAGTCATGTTCTGTTGAAATTGTTGGTGTTGTTGTTCTTATCCTTATTAGTATCACAGCTGATGCAGTTATTGTTTTTTTTATTTTCACGGTCTTTTTTTTTTCTTTGTTATTAGTATTGGAAGCGGACACCCATCAGTGTAGTAGGTGGCAGAATGGGCTGTCGGCGGCAGCGGTGACTGCGGCGACTAAGGCGGCAATGGAAGCTGCAATACAATAAAATAGGTGAAATCTAACAGACGGTATTATATAACTATCCCAGCAGTCAGTCTGATTCGTATATAGGGAAAAAAAAAACACAAAGCAAATCCCAAACAAAAATCAAAAAAACAACTACAACAACTTCACTGAAAGCATAACATCACAGACGCAGAGTGCATTGTATAATAGTCTATTGTTGTTACATTAAGATCACTTACTGTGCTGCAAACTGCCTTACACTGACGGTGGTGCAGCCAGATGCATTGCAGACACGTTCATTTATGCATCATGCAGTGTAGCTTTCCTTCCGCACTCAATGAACACAGAAGACACTATTATACGACTCTGTAAACACTCAGATCCGAGAGCAGAGCGAATCGACAAGCCAAGATGCATTCCAAGATAAAGCGTTTATTGCTCTTTCAAATTACTTCCTACATATGCATATAAAAAGTTAAGTCTCGTGATAAAAAAGGGCAAAACTTATATCTACGTATCTATCTATCGATGTATCTATCAGTCTATCTATCTGTCTAAGTACCTATCTATCTTTCTATCTATCTATCTATCTATCTATCTTCTATCTATCTATCTATCTATCTATGTATCTATCTATCTATCTATCTGTCTATCTATCTATCTATCGAGGCGGCGAGCTGGCAGAAACCTTAGCACACCGGGCGAAATGCGTAGCCGTATTTCGTCTGCCGTTACGTTCTGAGTTCAAATTCCGCCGAGGTCGACTTTGCCTTTCATCCTTTCGGGGTCGATAAATTAAGTACCAGTTAAGCACTGGGATCGATATAATCGACTTAATCCGTTTGTCTGTCCTTGTTTGTCTCCTCCGTGTTTAGCCCCTTGTGGGTAGTAAAGAAATCTATCTATCTATCTATATCTATCTATCTATCTACTATCTATCTATCTATCTATCTATCTATCTATCTATCTATCTATCTATCACTTGATCAAGCTCTCTCTCTCTCTCTCTCATGTGTGTATATGAGTAAAGATACGAACACAAATGTTTGTGTACGTGTGTAAATGTACAAACACGCATATGTATATACTTATGTACACAAATTCATACGTATATGTGTTCATGTGTATATACATAACGAGTACATTACAACAGATATCACATCCAATTAAATACACACCTATACCATTACTTTCTCTTTTCATTCGTCCGCGCTCTCAAAAGGGCATAAAGAGAAGTTCAAAGACCTTTAATAGTCTCCCAATCCACTGATATCAACAGACAACAGGTTCATTGCACCGACAGAGTTCGTGGTTGGCTACGTTGCATAATATATATATATATATATGTGTGTGTGTGTGTGTGTGTGTGTGTGTGTGTGTGTGTGTGTGTGTGTGTGTGTGTGTGTGAGTGATGTTGAAAAGGTTAAGAGGTTTCACATGATTAAATTTATATTAAAAAAACGAAAAAATATGCTTTGAGAAATTTATCATGGATAAAAAAAGTATTTAAATATACCATGAATCTATGCTACAGGTCTTCACCTCCCACTCCTTGAATTGCTACTGCTGCTGCTGTTACTACTACTACTACTACTACTACTACTACTACTACTACTTCTAAGCGTCCATTAGAAAAAAACAGTAGGACTGCGCAAGAACTAGGTATTTGCAATGCAAGTTTCTTAAGCAGACAGCTATATCTTCCCCTGTTAGTGCATTGTGTGGAGACACATGGCCTGTAGTTAGATCAGCGGACTCACCGTCCGGTTAAGTGAACGTGGGTTCGTATCTCCGACCGGTCTATGTGTGTGTTTATGAACGAAATACCGAATCTCCAAGCGGCTCCGGCAGAAGGTAATTGCGAAATTCTGCTGACTCTTTCGCCACAAAATTCTCTCACTCTTTTTTATATCTCCACTACCTACAAGGGGCTAAACACAGAGAGGACAAACAAGGACAGACAAACGAATTAAGTTGATTATATCGACACCAGTGCGTAACTGGTACTTATTTAATCGACCCTGAAGGGATGAAAGGCAAAGTCGACCTCGGCGGAATTTGAACTCAAAACGTAACGGCAGATGAAATACTGCTAAGCATTTCGCCCGGCTCGCTAACGATTCTGCCGGCTTGCCACAAAATTTTCTCACTCTCTCCTCCTACATGTAGGAGCTCACATGCGACGGAGAGGCGTGCTGTCCAAGTGGGGAACCTATACGCCAATAAAACCGGGAAACCGGCCTTTATGAACCAGGCATGGTTGGAGAAGGAACAAACAACAAAATGAGTGCATTGTATCGCTCAGGAATGTGCTTTTAGGCCCTTCTATATTCAGTATTTCGTACAAAAATATCTCTGTTTCGTAAATCGTGTTTTACTTATAAAACTTTTTAATGATTTCCAGTTATTGCATAAAAACCCACTGAAATATTTGTTGAATCCTCCAAAAGCTTAATGGCAATTCAGCAAAAAATATTTGTTGTGCAAATTTCTGAAGTTGTTCATCATTAATGATTTGTAGGTAAGTGGCACTTCGTTATGCAGCCATAATATACTATAAAGAATAAGAAATGTTTTTATAGGTCAATACCACGTACTACTACTTAATAAGAGGACATGTTGTATGTGAACTACTTCAAGTTTCATGTACAGTTATCCGACATGCTGCTATATCATAACAGGTAGTCTCCTGCAATCGTTGTCACGAAATAAACGGTGACATTTCTTGAGAAAGTACCCATGACTATTGAACCTGAAGCCAGGATTGCAGAATTGTGCACGGAATGCGATGTAAACCGTGAAACTGCTACATACCTACATACATGCATACACACACACACACACACACACACATATATGTATATATACAGTCATACATACATATATATATATATTTATATGTATATATATATATATATATATATAGTCATACATACATACATATATATATATATGCTTACGTGTAGGATTGTAAATGTACGCGTTTGATATGTGTGTTTGTCTGTATATATGGGCAGATAATTAATTTTAAGGATAGAGTGTGACAGGGAAAGAAATATGAATGCTCCCGTGCACCATCTCAACAAACAATTCCGTTGGTATATCTAGCTACAGGCAACTTCACTATCATAATTCTTCTCTAACATTTTGTATATGATATACACACCGCGAAATTATATATATATATATATATATATATATATATATCTGTGCGTGTGTGTAAATATTTATATGCATACATACGTATTTACACACACACACGCGCACGCACATACACACACACACACACACACATATATATATATATGTATGTATATATATACATACTTATATATGTGTGTGTGTATGTATGTATTTATGTGTGTATATGATTAGAATGTGTTCACGCACGTGTGAAATTGACTTCGGATCTATCCGCGCATTGTGTAGATCGCGAAGCGATGAATTCTTGTGGAAAAACAATGATAAATCTGTTGACATATCCAATGAATCACTTTCGGTTTATATATATCTCGGAAAAATTTCTCTAAGAATTTATTCAGTTCCAAAAATATGTGTATTTGTGTGTGTGTCCGTATTTCTTGTCAGTATATATCTATTTTTCTATGTCATTGTGAATTTTGATACAGTTAATGCAATGTCTTATTTTCCAACTTTTCTTATTTTAACTGAACTCATCGGCCAGTTTTTATACTTTATCATGGAAATAATTGTTTATATATTTTGTAGGGTATATTAACCATGTAATCAGAGATATGAATGCTGGTTGTAACTTCATTGTAATTATTTAACTGAATATGGCTGGAACATGTACGGAACTTACCAACGTAGGTACACTTTTTAGTTTAAAGGTGTAAATTTTGTCCACTCGGTTATTGCTTCACCTCTGATCTTTATTGCAACAACGAGGAAATCTACTTAAATAACCGTATCCTCTAATGCGGCCATTCATAGATTTCAACAAGAAAATGTCCTTAGGCCATAGGTAACAGGGTTTATCACCTGCGTTGCACCGGTGAGTTCTTCATGTTGGTAACTCAGGAAATGTTCGTTTTTAATTCAAACCAACTGATCTCGAAATATTGATCATCAGAAGAAGAATATTGTTTCAGAAACTTCGTTGGGCCAAAGACTGTAAATACCAAAACTACTCATATAAATTTCCTTTGAAGTTCTTAGAGATTTACTTCCCTGTGGAATGATTTTTTTTAAAATATTCAAGTAAAAATATTAACGTAAATACACATTCAGCCTCAGCGAATATTTTTCGACCAAATTTAGGTTTAAGGACATTATAAATAGATTGCAAACAATGACATTCGTAAAAAATTATGCCCATGGGTTTTATAGAATAAGGTAGAATTAACATTCCATTGTGATATTAACTCTTTCCGTACATCGGACAAATAGCTGACTTTTGAGTATAGAATAATCGACAATACGAACATGTGATCACTTCGAAGTTCCAATTTAGAACAGAGGGACTGCTTAACTAAGAATTGTATTGATAGGAGGGGAAAAAGACATGAATAATATATATTAATGGTAACTGGGTAAGAGATGTTAGGAGTAGTTTCAGACCAGCATTAGCTACAGTGCATTTTAGTGCCGCAGTTTCTAATTTTGTGAAAGAAGCAAGCATAGACATGATTAGCATACAAAAGGACGATGTATTGTTAAAGTGAAGAGGAAATTAGTTGTAAGATACTTTACTTTCTACTTTTTCATTTTCTTTTCTCAGATAGAACGTAACTTGCTTTGCATTAAATATTATGTCATTTACTTTCCGAACAAGATTGAGTACAGACTAAGACATCACTACTACTTCTAGCAGATCGTGTGGGTCTATAAAAGTTCTATGTATATGAGACCTTTACCAGTTGAGCACCTCTGCTGTGAGGAACGGTAGATGTTTCAAATAAAAATATTTACACTGATTACCATGCAAATATCCTCGAAAATGCTATAATGATAAGGTATGTTAATGAGTTTAAAACACATCCCTTATATACGAACACTCATATCTGTTATACAGCAGATGCTTACATGCATGTGTATGTGTGTGTGTGTATGTATGTCTGTCTGTATGTAGGAATTTTGATGCAAATACAAAGGGTCAGTTTGACATTGTTTTTGATCTCTAAAATCCGTTAGCATTCTTACACGAGTAATCGCCTGACGGTCTCTCTAATATGTGCAGAAATCTATTAAAATTCATATGATTAGCGAAACAGTATAATTTGTATACATAAAATATCTCTGTTAGCATTAGCCACAAATACCAGCCATCGAATTAGCATTTTTACTCTTTATAGGAAGACAGGGAGGCGGTGAAACATGCAACAGACCTCTAATCTATCAAAAGTTCACGCAGTGCGTTCTAGCGTCATATATACAACGCATTAGCTTCATGAATTCATAGGTTTTTCAGTTCAAACCAAAAACACTGGTCGTGGCTTGAAGAAAAGAAAGAATAGAGAATTTTTGCTTTGTTGTTGTTGTTTTTTTTTTCGTATAGTTGTTGTTGTTGATGTTATTGTCGTTTAATTTAAGTTTCTCCCTGATCAACCACATTATGATATACATCATGCGATATTTTTGAAGCTGTCGATTATATGAATAAATTAATAGATATTCATTTCCATATTCGTATGTATATATGTGCGTATATGCATATATGTATGTATATATGTGTATATCTATCTATCTATCTATCTATCTATCTATCTATCTATCTATCTATCTATCTATCTATCTATCTATATATATAATATATATATAATATATATATAATATATATATATATACATATAATTATACATACATATATGTATACATAAATATGCACATACATATATGTATGTATATTTATATATATATATATATATATATATACCCTCACTTATGCATACATGAATAAATATACTAAAATGCCTCTGTGTGTATGTGTGTGTGTTTATGTGTGTGTGTGTGTGTGTGAGAGTGTGTGCGTGTGTGTGTGTGTGTTGTGTGTGTGTGAGAGAGTGTGTGCGTGTGTGTGTGTGTGTGTGTGTGTGTGTGTGTGTGTGTGTGTGTGTGTTTAATGCTTTCGAAATGGAAGAAGTGCGAGAAAATTGAGTAATTTGAATAACAGTCGCCCCGTTGTTTTTGTTCAGGCTCATTATGTATTCTCAATTCATACCCAGACGGGGGGCAAGCTTTCCTTTCGTCATTCCAAGGACTCTAAAATAAAACACATCTCAAGAACCGAGGTCGATTTTATCGACTTTGCCCTCCCACTACGGATTTCTAAAGTTCTGCCTTTCCTAAACATGATGTTATATAATTAATTCAAAACTTTCCAAACAGCTCGTATATACATATACAATGTCGTTATTACAAACTATTTGTTCACTAATGAAAGTATAGAAAAGAAGTTACGTGTGAAAGTTTATTGGAATGCAATATGTAAAGTTTCACCATATATTTTGATAAAACCATTCTAATACACACACACACACACACACACACACACACACCACACACACACACAGATTTATATATCGGTTAATGTCCTGGAAGAATAATGTATTTTTAAGAAGGCCATATTTAATGGTAAATAAAATGTAGGAACCGTGTTCGATCTTTCGACGTTTCCTTGTATCTGTGATTGGACTTCAGCCACGCTGAGACACCTTGAACGATTTGTCTTCAGTGCATAATGTATTTTTAATTAAGGTGCTAATTCTATCGGCATCATTTACCAGAGTGCAATGTACGACCGACGCAAACAAAGTAACACCTGTTTTCAAGCAGTGGGTCGCTCGAAACACATTCGTAGGCTTGTCGGCCCGCTGCTGTTAGAGAAGTAACACAGGCATTTGAACAAATTTGTTTTATTCTTGTAAAATATTGACAGTATGTATAAAGCTATTTGAAAAATAAGCTTTTAGCCAAAACATCTGCAGTAAACTTTCGTATGTATGGTAATGGAACTCTATAAGATACGTTGAGGTGTTGAGAAAGTAATCTTTTTAAGAATTGGAAATGATCTTGTTACTTAGTGGAATAACCTGCGCCAGATATATTTTCCGTATAAGTCGGTATATATAAGTCAGTATATAATATAACTAACATATGTGTATCTGTTACATTGTTGTAACCGTTTTGATATGCTAAATCTTTTCGATTTCAATAAGCAGATCTTTATATTTTCTGAGCTTATCAAATTCTTTTGCCGAAATATTCTGATCATTGAGCATCCTCATGTCAATCAATAACTAGACTTTATTGTTTTCGTCTATTAAAACAATATCTCGTTTATTTGCTTTGATGGTCCGATCTGTACATACAGGAAAGTCCCAATGAATCGTTACATTTACTCACTCAGTTACAGACTTAGGGTGTTGATTCTACGATCTGTCGGCGGTTTAAAAGGCGACACATTATCCATTGAAAATATTCGCCAATTCTGTCATGTTTTCATTTGTACTCTACAGGTGCTAAAACCTTTCGTCCTTAGATTAGATGGTCCACTGTCTCTATCCCATCACTGCAGTATCGGCACTTTGGTTCTGCAACATTTTTCATCGCGTCGGCTTGATAGTTCCGGGTAAACAAGCTCTGAACTTGTGCAACCAATATAAAACCTTCACTCAGCCTTTAACCCTAAGCTTCGTAGCCACAGGTGAGTGGGCCTCTGGTCTACGTTGTTTGCTACGGCCCACATATTTGCCATCCAGAGATTGGTGTTTCCACCTATCAGCCAATTTTTCAAACGCACTTTGCTTTGCTATTGATTTTACTTTCTTTGCAACTACAGTTGTTGCACTTCTGTCATGCTATTAAAACTGGGCATTATGCATAAATGCACTTGAAAATTCTTTGTACTCCTTCATAGCAGAATGAAGTTTCCTAAGTCTTTTGTGGTTTTCAACGAGGTTTAGCATCCTGTCTTTAGATGTTTCAAGATATTTCGCCCCTCTAATTGTGATAGGCTTTTTCAAATTGGATCAAGCCTAGGCCTCCTTGAATGCTGGGTAAGTAAAGACGCAAATGTCTTTCGGTGGAGCATTTTATTGCAAGTCAGCAGCTTACGGATTTTCCTGTCAATCCTTCCTTTTTCGCACATATTCCAGTTCAAAACATTGAAACTGTAAATAACAACGGCAACTGCTAAGGAATTTTTAGCCAACACCTTATTACGTGCACGTAACTCGGATTTT
Organism: Octopus sinensis; assembly: GCF_006345805.1. Classification (NCBI taxonomy): domain Eukaryota; kingdom Metazoa; phylum Mollusca; class Cephalopoda; order Octopoda; family Octopodidae; genus Octopus; species Octopus sinensis. Next base: position 103,967,329 of record NC_043002.1, read on the forward strand.
ACTTGCTCGTAACAAGGATCTCACCACTGAATACTTTCGCAGTACGTGGTAGTCCTTCAAGTTTATTATCGTATTTACCATAGAGTTTTAGGTCATCCATATAAAATAGATGACTTATTTTATTTTCGCCAATTTTATATCCATACCCTGATCTGTTAAGTACACCTGTAAGTGCATTAGGACTACGCAAAAATTAAAGGTGAAAGTGAGTCACCTTGGAAAATGCTGCAGTTGATATTAATATTTTGTGGTCAGAACTCCATTCGAGTTGTATAATTGGAGATTCATATTCCACATTGACATGCTGTGCTTCAGGAAATTTGAAATCACAGGAGAAATTTTGAAAATATCAAACGTTTTCAAGATCCATAAATAAGGTATGTTGTCGAACGCCTTTTTATAATCAATCCTTACAGAACTGAGAATTCCCTGTTTGTTATGACAGTTCTCAAGGATCATGCGATTGACTAATATTTAGTCTTTGCATCCATCTGAGCCTCGTCGGAAACCTTTATTCAGTGGGGAAAATATCGTTCTGTTCCTTAAATTTGTATGTTTTCTTCACGAGGATGGATGTTAAAATTTTATACATGGTAGATAGGCATGTTATGGGCTTCATTGTACTTCGGCAGTAGGTAATTAATACCTCTTGCTAACCAGTCAGGTGTCCGCGTTGTATCTCTCATAATTTCATTGATTAACAGGCTCATCTTTCCTGCGCGCTCGGGAGCGAGGCGAGCCATAAATTTGGCACCCTATCATTACCAGGGGATTTCCACTTATCAGCTTTCGTGAGTGTCATCCTTATGTCTGCTATTGTGATGTATTCCTATGCTTGTTCTGGTAAGTTTTGGTAGCGTCCTTCGGTGCGTCTAATCCAATTTGCATTTTCATTGTAAGTCTTGTCATCACTACAGCTATTTTTTCTGAAGTTTTTAACGTCTTCCATAGGAAGGGGAGAGTCTTCAACGGTTATTTTCTCTTTCTCTATTTCTCTGTAGAATGTTTTCCCATTGGATGTGAACAGCCTATTTTGCTTGTAAAATATGTTTCTCGTCACAAATATTCATATTCTTTGCGCTTTTGCTTGGACTTTTACTGTGTTTCTTTAGGTGAAAGTAGTTCTCTTGTTGAGAATCTGTATTTCTCTACATTTTTCTTCCTATTCTGGTTTTCATATCGTTTCCTCAGATTACTTCATTCTGCATTGATATATATCACCTCTCATTATTTCAATCGCTTTTCAATTTTACATTTCCAGTTTTGAATTTTTCTCAGGTTTGTATTTCTTATTTTTTCAGAGGCATACAACTGGTTGCAGTTGTCTTCGCAGCTGTGTAAATAATTTCATTTAATTCAGTGAGATCTGGTTTTAGTTCTTGTATAATTTCCTTTGTTACACAGTTTCCAATTTTAATTTGTTTTCTATTTGGGATTATATTTGAGATTTTATGAGATGGTTCATTTCCCATGCATATTGGTGTATCTTACAACCGTAATCTTATTCAGGATCATCTGCTTCAGTTCTATCATAGACTCTCTGCGTTCTTCAGTAAATGTATAGTCTTCAAGTATTGTTTCTTTACCACTTTGCTTGCTATCTTTATCAAGTAAATTACAATTTATTTCGCCAGACGTTTGCGTGTTCTGGTCAAAAGACAATCTTTCAATTGAGACTCGTGAAAAATTGCTTTCTTCGTCTGGCTCTTCATTTCCTTTCCGTCTTATATTTAGGACATTTTCTACTGCGTGCTTGATCGCTGTTACTTCAATATCTGTAAGTCTTTTATTTCAGAGGATATTCCTCCTAATATTTGCTAACAGGTTTTATTCCAAATATAGTCTGCTTGCTTGACTTCATGTTCTCCATATTTGATAAGAGTGTGCGGTGTGATTCTCTTCAGATGACCTGCCTAATGCATATCAAGTTCTCCGACAATCACTGGTATTGTAACCGTTTTTAGATGCACATCTTTTCGATTTTGATTAGAAAATCTTTGTTTTCTGAGCTCATCAACTTATTTTTCCAAGATATTATGATCACAGAGTATGCTCATATCAATCAATAAGCAGACTTTATTGTTTTGGCCTTTCACAAAAATATCTCGTTTATTTGCTTTGATGGTCCGGTTTTTACATACTGGGAAGTCCAAAAGAATCATCACATTTTATCCCTCTATCATTATTATTATCTTTTGTATCGTATGAGAACTCAAAATGTATTTTGTTGGGTATGGTGGAAAGTGCCAGCTGACCACAACCAGCTGACTATGATGACGCATGTTTACTGGTGATGCTTCAAGAACCTAGCAACGGATTTTTGCAGTTCCAAGCAATGCTTATTTTTGTAGGTGTTCTACCTCCACATTTGCACCGATCTTTTTCTGCCATGTTCGTAGTTGAGTGGCCCAATTACTATTGGTATCAAGTCTATTCTCTATATAGACAACAACCTTCGTATTTCCCACACCAAATCGTCATAGCTGTTTATTTTTTTTCTTTCACATTGATCTTGTTGTCATCGGGGCATGCTATGTCGATTATCATACATGTTCTTCTTTTTTTTTTCATCACAACAATTCCTGGTTTCCGATGCCTGGTCGGGTGATCACATCATTGCACCCCACAGGATTTTTCAATTCTCATTTTCGGTGACTCCTTCTGGAGTTGGCTCATACCACGTCTTTGCACTTTGTAAGCCCTGATTTCCACGGAGCATTATTATTGTTATTATCATTATTGTTATTATTATTATTATTATTATTATTATTATTAATTATTATTATTATTATTATTATTACTATTACTATTATTATTATTATTATTATTATTATTATTATTATTATGATTATTATTATATTTTCCTTTTTACATTTGTGCTCTCACTGAATATTTTCAAGCACGTAATTTGTATGTGAACTGAATTTTGTTTCTCCCTAATTCTGTTTCTTTAATTGAAATTCTCTTATTGAATATGTATGTTGTGCCAAATCATGCTATTTTTGTCTGCCATGAACTTTTGTTATTTCTGTGATGTGGATTAGGCGTTTATGTGTACCACCCCAAATCTTAAAACTTGAATAAATTTTCCAACTGTTTGATTCCTAGTTTAACATCAATTGGGACTGCTATGTCGATTTCAAAGCACATCTTCCCATGGCGGTTCTTCACAACAATTTCTAGTCAATTACCATTCTTCCATCTTTGTCTCTTTGTATAAGCATAACCCAGTGTATCCTTACTTTCTCATTTTCTGCGAATTTTTACTTTGCGTACTGAAACCGTACTATTTGTTTTTTAGCAGCTATTTCTTGATGGAGGCACAGTTCTCAAATTGTGTTTATGGCATACATGCAGAGTCACATTTTTCAAATCAGAACCGGGAAGTTACATACAAAGAAATTGCATGATTCTTCGCATTCTATTCAAATTTTTATTTTTTGTGAAAATCATATTTGCAGAACCGCTAAAGAACTAAAAAAAAAAAAAAATTGTTTTGAGTCGTTTGTTCGGCTCTTTATGTTCAAATCCCGTCCAGCTAAATTTTGCCGTTAATCCGTTCGGAATCGATAATACGAAATGCCAGTAGATTTGCGCCAGGACTTAGACTTGTCCTTCATATTCTCCAAGTAAAACAAATAAAACATGATTGGACACAATAAATTGCCAGAGGAAGTAAAGGTGGGGGGTGGGCGATGATATTGACTCCCCATCACCTAAAAAATTCGCGCCAATTGATGGACTGAACCATCAACAATTGCTGTTACACTTGTTTGTTTCTTTTTTTGATTATGTGTTGTTGTTGGTAATGGTTGCTTATGCAGTTGTTCGTTTGCGTGGCGTGTTTTATTATAATCGCGGTATTTTGAGCTGATTTCTAGCGTGATGTTAGAATTCGAAAAAATTATTTAGTTTTCTATGAAAATAGAAACGATTTTCACCAACTGGATTGAAAAAAGATTTTAAATTAAAATATACTGACACTATAGGAAGATGAGAGCAAGGGGGGGAAAAGGAGTAGGGAGGAGGAGGAGAAGGAGGGGAGGAGAAGAAGAAGAAGAAGAAGAAGAAGAAGAAGAATAAGAAAAAAGAAGAAGAAGAAAAAGAAGTAGAAGAAGGAGAAGAAGAAGAAGAAAGAAGAAGAAGAAGAAAAAGAAGAAGAGGAAGAAGGAGAAGAAAAGAAAAAAAGAGGAAGAAGAAGAAGGAGAAGAAGAAGAAGAAGAAAAAGAAGAAGAAAAAGAAAAAAGAAGAGGAAGAAGAAGAAGGAGAAGAAGAAGAAGAAGAAGAAGAAGAAGAAGAAAAAGAAAAAAGAAGAAAAAGAAAGAAGAAGAAGAAGAAGAAGAAAGGAGAAGAAGAAGAAGAAGAAGAAGAAGAAAAAGAAAAAAGAAGAAGAAAAAGAAAAAAGAAGAGGGAGAAGAAGAAGAAGAGAAGAAGAAGAAGAAGAAGAAGAAGAAGAAGAAGAAGAAGAAGAATATCGACAAGGATGAAATCAAGGAAAAAACATAATCATAAAATAAATTGAAAAACCTGCAACTATAAGAACAGCATCGAAACGCAACGAAACCCACAGAGAAGAGAAAAAAGAAAAATTTCTTAGATTTATAAAGATAACACACTTAACAACACAAGAACAAAAACAAAAAACCACGGCTTCAACAAATAAAGAAATAAAAATATATATAAATGAAATAATAATCGCAAGAAAATTAATGTTTTTGCTATATCTTATCTGTCGATGTGATTTTCGTTTCAAAATTTACGGATATATTTGTTTTTGTTTATTAAAAATATTTTGAAAAATTATTTTGCTGTTTTCTGTAATTTGTGAGGTTGTTCTTATATATGTTAAATATAATATTTCGTCATTGTTCAATTTTTTTCTTCTACCTCAATCATTATTTAGAAACGTATTTATATATAAAAAGACCAGAAAATCACCAAAATACAGAAATACAAATACATACACAAATACATACTTACGCACAACACACACCCAAACACTCATATACTTATATATATATATATATATATATATATATTATATATATATATATATATATATATATATATATATATATATGTGTTTATATATATGTATATGTGTGTGTATATATATGTGTATGTGTGGGCATCTCTCTCTCTCTCTCTATATATATATATATATATATATATATATATATATATATAGTAATCCCTCGACTATCGCATGTGTAACGTTCCAAAATCTCCCACAGTAATAATTACCATATAAGAAATGTAAAAACCTATCGGCTGCAGAAACCCGCGATATACTGAGGAGTCCGCGATAGAAATTTACATATACTAGCCAGAAAAATCCGTGATGTATTGAGTGCGTGATAGGTGATTCGCGATATGGCGAGGGATTACTATATGTGTGTATGTGTGCGTGCGCATGTGTGTGTGTTTACGTTCACAGATTCACATATACACATATATACACAATCTATATTGACAAAGCTCTGGCTTAATGTTTCATATATTCACTAAATTTGAACCTGCTCGAGACTGCAAATGATTGTGTTTAATGAACAAATTTCTGATACTGAATAACATTTCCTGCTATTTGTCTAAATATGATGCTTACGTATTTATTGAGTACTAGCATTAAAGACCCGTCGTGCCGGGTCATAGTGCTAGTGCATGTATATATGTGTATATATATGTGTACATATTACATGTACTTATATATATATATACATCTACACATAAAATGCAAAATACAAAGTTATATCTTGATATCGCTAGTGATAACAATACGCAAAATATATAACAGACTGGTATTGTTAGCCCGTCTCTTGTAATTTCGATCAATTGTATCTTGTCTTCCCTCTTGTATAGAAGTGTGGCTACAATCCAGCCTACCTCTACTTCTGGGGGGAGGACATTAAAATTTTTTTTCCGGGACGTCCTACGTCCCAGATATAAAGGTAAAAATAAAATATTTCCACTTTGCAAGTTCGAGTCGAGTACTCCCTTGCACGCTCCGTTGACTCGAACCTTGCTTCTATTGTGGCGAATTTACCGCCTCTGGTTAGATACATTTCATAGTCGCACCAAGACACTTTTCGAAGGTGCTTTTCTCCATTTGTTCAAATCTTTTTTCTCTACATTGTATACTTTATAGACAATAGTCTTTTCTTTAATTTAATTTTTTATTATCCATCCTGACTATTCCATTTCTGCACGCTAATTTTATTTTTAATTTATTACCATTCATGTGAAACCACTTCTTCAAGTTCAAATCATTGATGCAGTTTTATACCAATTGCTATTTTTACATTTGTTATGTTACTTTAGTTTGATTTTAATTATTACTTACTACATATAATTCAATTGTTATTATTATTTTTATTGTTAAAGTGAAAGTATCTGACAAAAAATAGAGAAACGTTTTTGTTTCACTTTTAACACGTAATACTGAAATAGTGGAGAAGATATGATATTGCTATGGGCTCGCTCTAGGCAAGAAGTTGAACATTTTTTGGCCCATGAAACTACATGGACACTAAGTAAGGCATGTGTAAAATTTGAATGGTATTGGTTGTGTAGTTCTCAGGTTTTAGGGAATCGTAGTGGAGAAGATATGATATTACTGTGGGCTCGCCCTAGGCAAAAAGTTCAAATTTGTTTTTGCCGATGTCACTCCCCGGACCCTAAGTAAGGCATGTGTAAAATGTGAATGAAATTGGTTGTGTAGTTCTCAACTTTTATGGAAACAGACAGACAGACAGACAGACACACATTCCCAGTTTTATATATATAAAGATGACAGAAAGTAAGTAAGCATTGCGTAGGACAACTTGTTTAGGAAGAGAACAATAATTTGGGGGCGCCATTCAAGTTCGTAGGTTTTTGTGACCATGCAGCTGCATCTAGTTACTGAAATATATAGAAAGGTTTTCACAAACCCAACATATGAAAAGCATTTCGTATACAGATATAGCTACATTTATAATGAAATGGCAAGTCTGTGAGAGAGTGTTATTTCAGTTTTCAGTACAGTGCACAATCACGGTGTGGGTATTAAATCCTTCAAATACGACTTAGAAGAATACAATACCAGTAGAAATTTGAAACACCGTAGCGCTTCTTTGATAAATAAACACACACACATACACACATATATACATGCATACATATCTTCATAAATCAAAACATAGACATATGTATATATACATACAAAAATACCCAGTTGTTGATGTCGAAATTTCAATGAAGGAACCTTGGATCTGCGTTAGAAAAGGGCTCTTTCTCTATTCACAAGAAATCTTGAAATAAAACTGAACAATGACATAACTACATACATACACTTTCAAGATTATGAGTTTGCAATGCAGGAGCAGGAAATATTAGCCAAATATCTGAGGCAGAGATGCAGGAAATGCAGTAAAATATGACAACCGATGCAGACATGTTGGAGTTAACACCGAAGATATCACCCACAGAGTAAGCAGTTGACCGGAAGTGTCATCACGGTATTATCTACCGATGTGACATAAAGTTGTATCCGGGACACCGGATAACAAGATCCGTGGAAAAGATAGCCAGAGAACAAAGAAATAAGAACCTACAATGAGGTGGACAACGTAAACACTTAATTCAAAAGGAATACCAGTGAAAAACTCAATAAAATGTAAACACAATAGACCTAATATATTGATTTGTGGTCTACGAAAAGAGATTGTGTACACTTATAGGAATCAGCTGCCCAGCGGATGTTAACAAAAAGATAAAGGGCTGTGAAAAAGAGAATGTCTACACTGAACTATTGAAAACTCTGCAGCTACTGTATCCAGATTAAAAGTTCATGTTTATGCCTGTAATTATTGGGGCACTGGGATATGTAACACACTGCCTAAAGACCAATCATGAAAAATTAGGATTCTCAAAATCAGAAACAGGAAAGCTGATTCGAAGACGACTACATATACAATTCTTCACCGGAACTGTAAAATTCTGTAATACGTTATAGAAGTATATCATTTAAGTATATATGAGCATGTCTAGATATGCAAGTAAATGCACAAGAGGATATACATGAAACAAAATATAGAAATATGCATGCAAACATACACACAAACACACACACTTACATACATACATACATACATACATACATACATACAAAAATACCCTGTTGTTGCTGTTGAAATTCCAGTGAAGACGCCTGTAATCTAGGTTAGAAACCGGTTCTTTCTCTGTTGGCAAGAACTCATGAAATAAAACTAAATAAAGACTCATGTTGATACATATACACATACAAACATACATATATGCATGAATATGAACATATATACATATAAGTATATATATATATATGTATATATATATATATATATTATTTATATATTATTTATATATTATTTATTATGCAATTTTCTAGATGGTGTAATTTAATTATTCATTTTGAATTGATAAAAGGTGGGTTTTTTTCTAATATTTATATATATATATATATAATATATATATATATATATATATATATATATAGAGAGAGAGAGAGAGAGAGAGAGATACATACATATATATTCTTTTACTTCTTTCACTCATTTGACTACGGCCTTGCTGGAGCGCATACACATACATATATACCCATACATACATTAAACTTTTTATCTCTTTTATCTCACGCAGGTATGTTTAAGCCATAAATGACCTATTGCAATTTCGTTCCGGATCAACAGTTTCAATTTAATATCTGTCAAAAAAGAAAAAAAAACTGCAGGTGGAGGAATGAGCATTCATAATATACAGGCGGAAAATGGAGTCGCTCCATCGACTTATATTAAAAAAAAAAAAAAAAAAAAAACAACTTTTAACTTACTATTTCTACTCTGTCACTTAGAGATGTTTACTTATATCATTAAGTAGAAGTCAGAAAGTTATTCCCAACGCTAAACATTTGCGATTGCATTCTCGTGTTATTTACCATGCTTACGGAATAAACATTGATCATTCCGTTTTCAGGAATGCGACAATTATATACGATTGATGTTTATAATATTTTGTTATTGCTCTATATTGACCATGTGATCTCTACAATTCTTTTTTTCCCTATAAAACATGTTACGTTCCTTTTCGCCAAGTGTATGTTGCCAAAATAAAAATATAACATAAATATAATATTAAGAAAGCATGAATATCTCGAAGACATCGATGGCATGGAATTTTGCTAATTAGGTTTAAGTCTAAGGCATGGCATAACCTGCATAAGACATCATTAATTTCTCGGAGTTCCCTACGAGTTAGGTACAAAGAGAAAACAAAAACAGCCAAAATTTTTACTGAATTATGTGAGCAGAGGTTTGTGTATGCCTGTTTGTAAATATGCGTGTATGTATGTGTATGTGTGTTTTATGTATGCGTATGTGTGCTTTGAGAATGTGTGTGTTGTTTTCTTTGTGATGATCGTCAGAAGCAGAAACGGATATGATCGTATGCGCATATTCATTAAACAGTTGACTAACAAGTTGATTTGTGTTCATGAAAATTCTAATGTTTCTATGTGATTCCTGTTAACACATCGCCCTCGTCGCCTTCCCCACTTCCGTCATGACTGCGCATCAAATTTTACATTAATATACTTATTATTTACATATGTTACGTTATCAGTCAAACATTTTCTGTTATATGATCCGATGAGAGCATTAATCATAGAAATAGATACATGACAACACTTCAGTATACATAAATACACAAACATACACAGTCTTACACATAAATGTATACATGTATATATGCGTGTGTATTTACATTAATGAATGTATATAATTCTGTGAGTATATGTATATATGTATATATATATATATATGTTTATCCATTTAGATGTATATGGTTACTTCATGTGCATTCGTGGCATCTGATAAATATCAAGTCCCTAATTATATACTTGTGTTTTTTCAAAGAGTTGGAAGTCTCAAATAGCTTTATCATGAACAACTAGTTTACATAATAACTTGAGAAAACACACATCGTTGACAAGATTTTATTTATGCGACTGCTGTTTCAAGACGCTATCTCATCTATATATCAGAAATATATTACCATAGATAAACACATCCAAAACTAAACATACATGCTTAGAAATATATATATATATATATATTATATATATATATATGTATGTGTGTGTGTGTGTGTGTGTGTGTGTGTGTGTGTGTGTGTGTGTGTGTTGGTGTGTGTGTGTACGCGCGTATGTGAGTGTGTGTGTATGTATGTATGTAAATATCTCTCTCTATATAAACGGCAGTTTGTCTGTGCGTTTTCTGTGTGTCTGTTTTCTCGTACCCTCACTCTGACCACGGCTTTCAACCGATTCTGATGAAACTTGACACACACATAGCCCAATGAAATAATTCAAAACTAACGCAGCGAAAATTTTGAAAAGTTCCCCCAGTTCTGAAAAAAATCGATAAATTCGACATGGGGTCGATAATCAGAAACCCAAACCACAGACCGTCTAGGGGGCGCAACTCCACCTTTTTTAACTCTCAAAAAAATTTACCATCATTTTTTTTTTCATTTTTTTGCTATTTTTTGGCTATAACTCACTAAAAATGCTTTATAGTTATTTCCCTTACAAACCTGAGCAACGCCGGGCGATACTGCTAGTATATATATATATTTAAATATTTGTGTGAGTGTGTGTGTGCATGTAAGTATGAAACACTATCCGTGCTTATGTGTGTAAGTGCCTGCCTAAAAATATATATTTGTATAAAACCGCATTGCTGATCATACCTCGGACATTGCACGACTTCTTCCATCCTCACTCTAGCAGTTATATGTATCTTGATAGCTCTTCCATACTCTCCTGTAATACAATGATGACCTATACACGCAACGTTCTAAAACATTAGATTGACAAAAAACAAAATGGAAAATTATTAATGACGTTACTTGGTGTATAGATGTTTACATGTAGAGAGAGGGGGTGAGAAACCCAGAGAGAGCGAGAGAGAGATAGTCAGATAGACAGGCATATAGATAGATATAAAAGCAGATAGTTGTATATGCGTATATGTGTATATATGTGTGCGTGTGTTTAATATATAGGTCGTCCCTATTTTGTATACTTTCGAGGCTTTCTTCCAAGGAATCTAATGCGCTTGGCTTAGAATTCCCTTGGGGGCTGCCCAGATCGGAGCAATCTCAAGATTAATCAGCCGAAATTGCGAAGATGATCCGGTTCTTGACTGATTACTGAGGGCTTCGAAAGTCCCGTCCGTGTTTTTTGTGTCGTCTTCTAAATGTTTCACGTTCTTCTCCCAGTTTGTATATTTTTTTAACTTTTATATATATAAATATATATATATATGTATGTGTGTGTGTGTATGCATATATATATGAATATAAGTATACCCACACACAAACATTTATATATATACACATGTGTATATGTATATATGTACACACAGGCACACAGTTTCTCGTCTAGTTATCCTACACATTTGAGTTTCGCCTTTAGGTTAACAGGGCCTTCAGGCAAGTCGTCACTGACAAAACCCACTGACAAAACTCAGACAAAGATTGGTAGATCAATAAAGATAGATAGATAGATAGATAGATAGATAGATAGATAGATAGATTGATAGATAGATAGATAGATTGATAGATAGGTAGATAGATAGATAGATAGGTAGATTGATAGATAGATAGGTAGATTGATAGATAGGTAGATAGATAGATAGATAGGTAGATTGATAGGTAGATAGGTAGATAAATAGATAGTGAGATAGATAGGTAGATAGATAGATAGATATAGATAGATAGATAGATAGATAGATAGATAGATAGATAGATAGATAGATAGATAGATAGATTAGGAAGGTAGGTAGCTATGTAGGTAAGGAGGTAGGGAGGGAAGGAGGTAGTTAGGCAGACAGGCAGGTACATTGACATACGATGTTCACTCTATTAATAGCATATTCCCGTTTGTGATTCACTATTATTTAACTCTTGATAATCTGCACCAAAATATGGTACGGCATGTTTAAGCATTTGTTTTACTGCGGTACACGTAAGATTTCCACGTTTGTAATCCTCCAAATTAAACGGAAAGAAGGAAACTCCTCTGGAGAGGAAAACGGACAATTCTTTGGGTAGTTAGAGATATTGGTAAAATGATTTGGAATCGATAGCGTTAGGGTTGTTTTAGAGATTGTAGCAATTCTTGGCAGTTCAGCACCCAGATATCCCATCCAAATTTTGTTTGGAGATGAATTCCTAGAATTTACTTACTTATCGCACCTACATGTATATTACAACTCTATTTAAAGTGTCGTTTACGGAAATGAGTCAAGTATGTTTGCACTTTGCAATATGTTTCGAATTGACAGCAGGAACAGCAGAGAATTATAAAATTTGCATGATGTGAACAGCATTTGCGATGATTTATTTTTAAAATGTAGTGTGGCAACGTGCGTATGATGAAGATAATTGGCAAGAAGGAACAGATGCTACTCAGATACAAAACAGAGCTTCCTGTTTGTTCTACATTATAGAACAGATTTGTGATTTTAGAAATATTGAAACTGGAAAACACATGAATATGGAGTCGACTCTGAATATAGAGAGTGCTATGCAAGTCAGCAGACTGGATAAAAATGAACTCAACTGCCATAGGGTCATGTGCAAAAGAATAATAATAATAATAATAATAATAATAATAATAATAATAATAATAATAATAATATAATAATAATAATAATAATAAAACAAGAATGAAAATCGAAGTAAACATCCTATTACAATATTGAAGAAAAGATACAAAAACATCAACTCATCAATTTTTTGTACATGCGCAGATGCAAAAAATAAAAGCTCGTAAGACATAAACAAACAAAAAAAGGTGTATTAGACTCTTACATTTTCTTTTTCGATTTCTTATTGATTTTCAGCATTCTTTTTTTATCAGTAAGGTATTTCAGAAAATTAAAAACGTAGTTTCTTTTCTCAGTCTTAACAAAGAAAAAAATTAGTAGTATACATGTAATAATTTATTTGACTGTAGATTTGCATTGAATCTTGCGATGATCTCGCACCACGAAACACAACGGAGAATTTGGATAAATATCATGGATGAGTGTGTGTGTGTTTTTGCGCGTGTTTGTTTGAGTGCATATATGTGCATGTGCACATAATCATATACATGTATATATAAACATGGACAAACATACATATACAGACACACACTCTCGCATCTACCTATCTACTTATCTACCTATCTCTGTCTGTCTGGCTCTCTCTCTATCTCTCTCTCTCTATCTCTCCCTCTCTCTCTCTTTCTATATATATATATACCTGTCTTTCCATGTACCTATCTATCTACTTATATGTCTGTATTTTCTTACCAACCACATGGTTCCAGGTTCAGTCCCACTGCGTGGCACCTTCTGCAAATGTCTTTTATTGTAGCGTTGTGAGTTGATTTTGTAGGGGGAAACTGAAAGAAGCCAATCGTATATATATATATATATATATATATATATATATATATATATATAGGGAGAGAGATAGTGAAAGACCCCCTTCGGTCAAGACTGACCGTGGGTTTGCACCAGAAAGTTATCCTCCCAGGCACAAGTCCGGGCATGGTTGTTTATGGAAGACCAGCAGTCACCCATGCACACCGCCCCCCCCCCTCTCCACGCCACCAGTGTTATCCAAGGGAAAGGCAAAGGTGCCGATACAGCTTGGCACCTGCGACGTCACAACTCATTTCTACAGCTACTAACGGTCACTTCCAATGCTGCTGCTGCTGCTGCTACTACTACAACCAATGAAATGCTGCTACAACGCCAACCAGCACCACCAGCACCACCACCACCACGGTCACTTTGCTCAAAACCACATACCAAAAATGCTAGAAATGGCAGCCAAATAGGTCACCATTTCCCTACTAGTAAAAAAGTCTCCACAAACAATCAGGATTGCAACTTGTTGCAATTAACCCTTTAATTATAATTAATATAATCCTTACCAAATATGGTCTTTTCCATACCGATAAACTACTAGGGGTGAAATTTATTAATTTATTAACTTAATTATAGTTCACCCTTTTTGTAATATATATATATATATATATATATATATATATATATATTGTTATATTTCGGAATGTTCGTTTTGCCAGTTTAGCCATAAAAACACACGCACTATATATTTGGTGTTACTTTGCTTCAGTGTTATTTATTTTTTACATTATCTTAATCTTATTTCGGCCAGAGTTCTTTCGTCACACTCCTGTGACTTCACATAAAATGTCTTGCACACAAATATTTAGACGTATATATATATATATATAAATAAATATATATGTATATATTATATATGTGTATATATATATATATTATATATATATATATATATATATATATATCGTATCTGAAATTAGCAATGTTCTGTAGTGTTTCAATAAGGCCAGGTATTCAGCACAAACTGCGAATTGAGAGAGAACTGGCTCTTTATATACGTTCTCGACTAAGTCTTTAATCTTGTACAGAAGCATATATTTAATTTCTAAACGTATCAGGCCAGACTTGCAGAAGGTACGAATATTCCAGATATTATGGTTCCTTAAAAATGGTTCAGACCAGAATAATTGTTTCTTTCTCTGTTGTCGGTTCTTGACTTACTCCAGCATCAATGTGTTACGCCACTCGCATCGCATTTTGTACATGACACATTTTAACCCAGTTTGCACTGCATTGGATAAAAAAGAAAAGCCATGAACCGCTGGTTTCATTCTAGTCTGATAATCAATTCCAATTGATGGACATTTATGCTAACCACTGAACAGATATGTAGATTGCGTCAAGGCACTTGAAGCAATCTTTGATCCGTGCTCTGGCCGCAACGTGGATATAGACATCATTTACTCTACAGCCCAGCACAAGTAACATCGACTAGATCTCTATTCAGGAGATATACCATTATATCTAATCATTACCATAAGAAACATTCTTCTCACATCAACTGATCCTCGTCAATTAAAAGGTCCTGATAACCTTATTCTCCAATTCCGGTTCGCACAAATGATCACAGTACCATTTCGTTGGTGACTGAGGTTGTGCAGATGAAATTGCTTCGAGGCCAGACGCAAGTTCTATACATTTGAATATGGCCATTTTGCTCAGAAATTGTTTTGGAATAGAAGAAGGACTCGATAACTAGTATTTTCGAAGAGTATGCTTCTACAAACGACGTCCCCAAAGATTTGTTTTACACTCAGTCGCGTCAAATCCTGACACAAGAAGGAAATATTTTCCTTATATATGCGAAGTCATCATTTGGAATGTGTGTGGAAGTGTTTTGAAAGGAAGTTCTTCAAAGAACATAATTTCTTATGATGTAGTGTTGTGTCAAGTAACAGTATTTTACTTCATGTTGCTCGCGGTGAGGGTGTACTGTGGCAATTTTCTATCGAGATGGCTGTTACGTATTGATGGTCCATTTAGAGAAAGGATAAGAGAGCCAGTGGTATCTTATTCTCTCAACGCCTCTTCTTAGGCATGTAAATCAACTAACAACAGCATGGTGGCATCTAACCATTCGCTTGCCTATGCCTAAAATATTATTATGGAATGTGTTGCTTCCTTTTGTTATTTTCACCATCATTATTCGTGTATTTTAGCTGTTATTATTGTTCTAGCATTGGCGGTTTTATCAATGTTACTGGTGGTGGCTCATGCCATGCTCGTTGGTAGCCAGTCGATAGGATTTCTGTATTTTCATTGAGCTATCTTCTGCCTTCCTCTTCATGCCAACGGAAACTATATCCAGCTCCTCTATACGTGCTCCTCTTCATCCCTTATCCTGACAACGTCTGAGAGTCAGATATGTTTGTGGTTGACGAAAGAGATGGATGTACGTGGCTTTTTGTATGTGCAAGTATGTATTTTATGGGTTTGAGGCAGCGTGGTGTTTTCCTCCGGAAGTATGACCTAACAAATGCCCTTAGTCGCCCCCAATGCATTTGCAATTGCTGCTGCCTTAAGTTTTACTGGTGTTATTTTCGCTGTCGGCTGCGGTGTTGCTTCAGAGTGGTTAGCTGTTAAGTCCTTCGACTCGTTCTCCTTGCTCATGTACAAGTACAAATGTTAGCCGCATACACACACACACACAGGCACACATACACACATACACACACACACACACACACAACACACACACATATAAATGTGTGTGTGTGCGTGTGTGTGGAGGTGCAATGGCGCAGTGATTAAGGCACCGGGAAAGCGGTCGTAGGATCGCGGTTTCGATTCCTAGACCGGGCGTTGTGAGTGTTTATTGAGCGGAAACATCTAATGCTCCACGAGGCCCCGGCAGGGGGGGGGGGGGTGATCCCTGCCGTACTCTATCGCCACAACTTTCTCTCATTCTTCTTTCTGTTGGCCTGCTCGCTTAACCAGCGGGGTGGCATCATTTGAAGGCAAAAAAATGCGAAGTGCATTGTGACCAGCGATATGTAGCAACATCTGATAGCATGGTCGGTCACCACGTGATCACGTGATATATATATATATATATATATATATATATATATATATATGGCTACTTTTGGCCGATAAACTTGAGTGATTATATTTCAATATTTGCTCCAGCTGTCTCAGATTTCGATGGCAGAATATAACAATGTACAAGAAGATATATTTTTAAAAAATGAATCGTTAATTACGTATTTTAATGTGATAATGTGATACACGTGATCACTATTAAAGCAACATTATTAAAGTTCCCTCCCGCGATGGGAGATTCTGGCCTTGAGAGACGATACAGACAATCTCTTTAAAGTAAGTTGTTTACAACATGACATGTCAATAGACTTCACCATCAAACTCCAATATTGAGTTTAATGTAGAAATGTAGGACGAAAGTGTATTGTAGAAATGTATATAAATATAGAACTTTTCAGAGAAGCAGAGGAGGAAAAAAATATATAACCTGGAGACAATATAAACTGATGAATACTTAATAATAATGATTATTGATAAATAATATCGGAGCTGTTTTCAGAAATTAGTGATGAATATGACAAGAATGCATAGAAAGCTTTAGGCCTAGTTCAGAGTGTATATGGTAGAAAATATAGCTGTACTGAAAAGTGTATATACGTAATATTGATAGACTGTTTGTTGTATTTGCACTCACATTAACTTGACTTTGCCTTGATACACTTACTACATATACAGCAACACAAACACGCAACAATGCAATGCAGATGCGCTATTCGAAAGCATGCAAACACTAAAACATAAATGTAAAAAGAGTTTAATGTATATGTTTATTATATACTTATTGATACGCACGCGCAAATGCACATATACGCTTACACTCACTGGCACATAGAGAAATATATACAGCGTAGCATATTACATGGTATTATATACGCATTTTATATTTACGTATTAATTTATCAGCATATTGACATAAGCATTTATGTACGTGGGTAGGTGTGGTGATGGATGTGTACGCATAACTACTTTTGAAGTGTATCTGTTCGTATTTATCTATCTATCTATCTATTTGTCTGTCCGTCTGTCTAGCTAGCTAGACATACAGACAGAAAGACAGACAGACAGACAGACAGATAGATAGATAGATAGAAAGATAGATAGATAGATAAATAGATAGATAAATAGATAGATAACTAGATAGATAGATAATAGATAGATAGATAGATAGATAGATAGATAGATAGATAGACAGATAGATAGATAGATAGATAGATAGATAGATAGATAGATAGATAGATAGATAGATAGATAAACAGACAGACAGACAGACAGACATACATACATACAGACAGATAGATAGATAGACAGACAGACAGACAGACAGACAGAGAGATAGATAGATAGATAGATAGATAGATAGATAGATAGATAGATAGATAGATAGATAGATAGATAGATAGATAGATAGATAGATAGATAGATAGATAGATAGATAGATAGATAGATAGATACTCTGGGCGAATGATTAAGGAGA
This sequence comes from Octopus sinensis, assembly GCF_006345805.1. NCBI lineage: Eukaryota > Metazoa > Mollusca > Cephalopoda > Octopoda > Octopodidae > Octopus > Octopus sinensis. The sequence continues at coordinate 103,985,341 of NC_043002.1, forward strand.
ACACGATGCGACGTCGTTCATAGAACTTGAGACTGTCTTTACCATTTTCTTGTGAGCTCGCTTTTTGGTCATAGATTATTCTTATTTCAAACGTCCAGCCCTGCTCTGTTCCATGTCATACTAACTCTGCCTCAGGCTAAGGTTAATGATGAAAACATCACTGGAAATATTTGACTGTTTGCTGATTAATTTACTGCGGTAGTTCCGCTGATTAAACCAGTGAATACTTGCTGTCAAAAGCCACGGAAATAGTTTTACATTTGTCATTCTTTCTATATGTATACTTGATATATAAAAACAAAAATACGTAACTAAGTTAAATCTAATTAAATCTACTTTCACACCATTATGCCTGCAACTGTCAACACGCTAAAAGAATATCCTTCTCATGGTGATGGAGGAACTAAATAATTTTGAAAATCAAGTAGTAGGAGAAAGAAAGATGTAAGTATATGTTTTTAAAAAACCGCTCACATGGATCAGAATGAAGCCGGTTCGGGACGATTTTAAGAGGGTGTAAAAGAAGTATAAACAGTAACATCAAAGGGAAAAAGAAGCAATCGTAAGAATATCTTCATTCTCACCAGACGAATTCAAATCTAATTAGGTTTCACAAACAGCTCGTTATGTTTATGTTTTCTCAAAAAAAAAAAAAAAAATCCAAAAAGACAGACATACAAACGAAGAAAATGTCTACCATATACTGGATTGCATGCATCTCGGAGCACTTGGAAGGAAATAAAAAAAATTAATTATCGTAAGGAACTCATAATTTCTCACCATATCAACGTCATCAGCTTGAGAAATGCAGCAAAAACGGTTTCCATATATTTACGAGGAATGGCTTGTTAACAGCGACTACAATAAACATGAAAGTACTTTTAATTTCAAATGTTACGTTTGGCTTGCAGATAGCTTTTAAAATGAATGTTTTAATAATTACTCAATAAGAAGCATAAGTGTTTTAATTTATAGCTTTTCAACAAGTGGAGAATTGTTGGAAGGTGCGTCAAGAACTTACAACAATGGCATTTAATGCATTCCGTTTAAAAAATGAAAATAAAAACAAGTCGTGACTACGCACAAATCCATGGAAAACAGTTTAGTGTCGTCCACTTTTTGGTTGATGTGTCATCAAATATCGTAAAACATTTGAAACCTTGATCAGTGATATTTTCAAACTTGACACGTACAACAATATCGTCAGCAATAAATGGCTCTAAGCTAGAATTACTAGACTGCAGCAGCAGTAGCAGCAGCAAGAGCAGCAACAGCAGAAGTAGTAGTAGTAGTAGTAGTAGTAGTAGTAGTAGTATAGTAGTAGTAGTAGTAGTAGTAATAGTAGTAGTAGTAGTAGTGTAGCAGCAGCAGCAGCAGTTTTTGTAGTAGTAGTAGTAGTAGTAGTAGTAGTAGTAGTAGTAGTAGCAGCATCAGCAGTAGCAGTAGCAGTAGTAGTAGTAGTAGTAGTAGTAGTAGTAGTAGTAGTAGTAGTAGTAGTAGTAGTAGTAGTAGTAGGCTAGCAGAACCGTTTGCAAACCTATGATAATACTTTCGTCCGTTTTACTTTCTGAGTTCAAATTCCACCTAGGTCGACTTTGCCTTTCTTCCTTTCGTGGTCGAGGAGAAAAAAAAAAAACCACGTCTCAGCTGAGCAATGTGGTCGAGGTAATCGACCTAAAAAACCCTGCCCCGACATTGCTGGCTTCGTCATTGCGATGGAGCACCAACCTTCTGGCACATCATTTTTGCTTTCATGCTAATTCACTCTTTCCCTTTTTGAGACTGTTTGGTTTCTCGTTGACCGAACCAATTCCGCCCAAGAAATATATATATATCTATATATATATATATATATATATATTATATATATATACTATATATATAAGGATATAAGGAATATATATATAACAATATATAAGAATAATCAGCCGAAATTGCGAGGATAATCTGGTGCTTGTCTGAGGAAAGAACACTTCGAATGACCCGTCCTTGTTTCTTTGTATCGTCTATATGGATGTTTTGTTGTCCCTTTTTGTATCACCAAGCTGTCCAGATGTTTTGCGTTCTTGTTCCATTTTGTATTACACACACACACAGACACACACATACCACACACACACACATATATATATATATATACATATATATATTATGAGAGGTAGTCATACATTTCATTTAGTACACTCGTACATGCACACGTACACACACCGACAGACACACACAAAACACAGGAACATGCATATATATATCAATATGCGTACATGCGTATATATATCGATATGCATATATTTATGTGTATAGGTGTGCGTGTTTATGTATGTATATACAGTGTGGGGCAAAATAGGCTGACACATTTGTAGGTTTAATAGCATTTTTTTTCATTCTTTTCTCTATTTCACTTTTATTAAACCTTCAAATGAGTCAGATAATTTCGCCCCAAACTGTATATGTATATATACTGGCACTTCGTCGGTTAATACGATGAGTGTTGCAGTTCATCTACTCAATAGAACAGATTGTTCTTGAAATTAGCGTACACGTGGCTGAGCCCACTACAGACACGCGTGCCCTTAACATAGTTATAGAGATTCACGTCTGAAATAAAGTTAGATCCATTTTTACCAGTCGAGTGAAATGAAGCAACGTGAAATACAATGTGTTGCACTGGCAATCCTTTCTCCTAGCATTTTGTGCTAACTGTGCGTTGTTTTCATCTTTTAAACATTACTTGCAGTATCACCCGGCGTTGCTCGGGTTTGTTTCGACCCTTTAGAATTGGAATTTTTGAAAAGTAAAAATTTTTCATCATGTAGCTTGTTATTCTCTTTAAATGAACATTTTTCTTGTTGAAATAGACCGAAAAATGGCGACACAGCAGTAAAAAACAAATGTAAAAAAATAGGGATTTTCATAGAAAAAAGCATCTTTTTGATGTAAATAATTTTTGGTGTTAACATGGTCCGATTTGAAATTTTTCTTCTACGGAGGGAAAAGCAAACCTTCTTGCCCTTGCGCCGCAGGGTCTCGGAGGAGATAGTGTTAGTTGAAGGCTGCCAAACCTGCCACACACAGACAACTTCAGCATTATATATAGAGATTATAAACCTTTGATATACTTGATAGTATATTAAGCATTCAAAGTGAAATACGGTGTCCTACCAGCAAATTAATATATAGGTACCATTTGTCAGGAATGCATTTAACCTTTAAATTGGTCTCGACCAATAGTGTTACACTTCTAACTGTAAAGGCTACTTAAGCAATTGAAGCGTATTCATGGATTAGATGTAGTTCTATTTTTCTATCTTCTTTCGAATTGCATACATAGATGTATTCCTATACGATACGTCATAAGAGCTGTAAATTCTACAGATAAGCTGTAGAGTTAAACTAGAAATTGAACATATGAATATTTATGTACTGGATACACATAGTTCCCACCACATCACCATTAGATTAGTCGTCTTCAATTTGAGCATATGGTCTACATCCATCCGTAGTTTAGGTAATTTTATGTATATCAACACTGTGGCAAGAAAATATGAAACTGGAGTCAGCTGCTTATGCACAAGGTACTTTTCTACATTTGTTACAATGGCGGAACATTTTGAATTATTTATTACTTCCGTCTCTCATATCCGGTCAATAAATTTTTGAAAAGAAAAATTCCATTTCAGCTTTACGTTTTTCTTACCTTCATATTCTTTATATAGAGGCGATAAACATTTAAGTCAAATAAAGGTTAGTCACCAAGATTAAGGATTTAAGTTTCTCCTAAATCTAGCTAATGTGATAACAAACCAAATTTGGTTAAGAAATGTACACATATCAAATTTTGGGGCACATGCATCACAACAATATGTGCGCGACATGGTGATCTTCTATCAAGGTAAGCAGGGCATGACCTTGCAGGAGGACTCAGTCAGAATTTTCTTCAAATCGTGCAGCGCATCGCGCTCAAAAGGTCCCTGAATAAGGGCTGTTTAATGTTGAACTTAACACTCCTAAATCTAGCTATTGACATAACAAATTTAGTTAAGAAAGGTATACATATCAAATTTTGTCATTTGCTCTATTTAAAGTTAATGGAGGTGGCTACACCCGACAAAGGTATAAATCGTGTCCAACAAGTGTAAACACTCATGTAGATCGAAGTAACATGGTTGAGTTATTGAATACTTAACACGTGGGTTAGCTGGCAAGAATGGTCAGCAAGAAAGATGCAGTCAATTTCTCTACATGTGTTATATTGATTTTAACGAACGTGTAACCTCATGCATTTATGCAAATATCTATATATTTACTTCTGTGCTTCTATCATATTATGTATCTTTCTTTATATGCTATTTTCCATCTCTCCACATCTCTCTCACTCTCTCTCTCTCTCTCTCTCTCTCTTTCTCACTATATACACTATGCATGCACAATATATATATATATATATATATATATATATATATATATATATATATGTATATATATATAATTATATATATATATATATAATATATATATATATATATATATATATATATATATATATACATATGTATGTATATATATATATATATATATATATATATATATATATATAAAATTAATTAAGGGTAGAAATTGATATTTATCAATAAGACCAGTGGTCTAGCATATTAAAAAAGAATCCGAAGATTAAAATATTTATATATACCAATTAAGGACTGAACACGAAAAGTGGACAGTCAACATGCTAGATATAGACGTCAAATCGCCGTTCACCACAAAAGATTAATTAATTTTATATAAATAAATATGTTCTCTAACCGATAAATTGACTGCTGCTAATTATTAGCTGCAGGCTAGTTTTCTCGGGCCTCAACGCGCTAAAGTAAAGGCATTTGAAAGATATATTCAAATGTAATAGGCTGAACTCCATGCACGCGATATTTCGGTATCGTGTTTGCATCTAGTCCAGCAAATTGCATTTATAACGGACCATGCTGATGATGGCTGCAGTTTTCCTTGCGGAAAATAACAGTCGAAACTAATTAGTACATGGGTAATATTTTATTTCGTATATATTTCACTTGTTTATGCTATGGTTTTGTGCTGGTTGATCTGAGAACATAATCTTTTGTGGTGAATGGCGATTTGACGTCTATATCAGCATGAATCTTGAAGTCCACTTTTCGTTTTCAGTCCTAATTGGTATATATAAATATTTTTAATCTTCGGATTCTTTTTTAATATGCTAGACCACTGGTCTTAATATAAATATCAATTTCTAACCTTAATTAATTTTATATAAATAAATATGTTCTCTAACCGATAAATTGACTGCTGCTAATTATTAGCTGCAGGCTAGTTTTCTCGGGCCTCAACGCGCCAAAGTAAGGCATTTGAAAGATATATTCAAATGTAATAGGCTGAACTCCATGCACGCGATATTTCGGTATCGTGTTTGCATCTAGTCCAGCAAATTGCATTTATAACGGACCATGCTGATGATGGCTGCAGTTTTCCTTGCGGAAAATAACAGTCGAAACTAATTAGCACATGTGTAATTATTTTATTTCGTATATATTTCACTTGTTTATTGCTATGGTTTTGTGCTGAGTTTGATCTGAGAACATAATCTTTTGTGGTGAATGGCGATTTGACGTCTATATCTAGCATGTTGACTGTCCACTTTTCGTGTTCAGTCCTTAATTGGTATATATAGATATATATATATATATATATATATATATATATATATAGATATATACACACATATGTAGATATTTACATGTATATACATGTATGAAATTACATATATTTGCACAGATCACATGAAAACGTGTATAAGCACATGCATGTTATATACTTCTGTCTGTCTGTCTGTCTCTCTCTCTCTCTATATCTCTCTCTCTCTCTCTCTCTCTCTATATATATATATATATATATATATATGTATGTGTGTGTGTGTGAGTGTGTGTGTGTGTGTGTGTGTGTGTGTGTGTGTGTAGGCATATGCAAATATATGCATGTAAGCATTTGTATCTATTTATCTATATCTAGGATCGTGAATTATGCGGCAAGCATGAATAAATGTGAAAACCCGGATATGGAAAATAGAAAACAAGAAATATTGGAAAAAAATATCTACACACACAAAACTAAGGAAAACAAAATTTAAAAAAAACGAACGTATTATATTCCTGTAGGTTTAAATGAATACTTAGAAATAATTGGACTCATAAGAGTATGGTAAAACAAACGAAGCAGAAATAATAAGTTTCTTTAATAAAATTCTTCACTAAAATACGTTGAAGAAATCCTTTTAGTGGAAAAACATTTTTGTTTTTTCCTAAAATCGGAATATAAATATTGGGCTGAAAAACAAAATGCATTTTTTTTTAATTCGCACATTTATTTATTATTATTTCTTGAATTACTTTTTATTTTTATAGCTCTGCATGTTTTAAGATATATAAATCGATGGATATATAAAACAATTATGTTTTATATGCGCATACGAGAGTAAATGGTAACATATCCGTATACACTTTCGTACACATGAAAAAAAAATAGAGATACGCATGTGCGTCTACGTGTTTATGTATGTGTGTGTGTGTGTGTGTGTGTGTGTGTGTGTGTGTCTGTGTGTGTGTTGTGTGTGTGTGTGTCTGTGTGCAAAGACTTATCCACATGCACACACACAAATACGTACCTGCACAAACATTTCAGTAACTGTAACTCTCTTTCTCTTTCATATGTGTGCATATATATATGTGTGCATATATATATGTGTGTATATATATATATATATATGTGCGTGTGTGTGCACACCATATATTTATGCATACCAAGATATATTCATCTAGATACACACACAGACACATACATATATAAAGAAAGAGGGCTGCGTGCTTCATATATATAGACTCATACAATATTTATTCATAAATGCGTGTTCCCATAGTAACGAAAGGTAGGTATATCGTAGCTTATTGAAGCATATTTTCAAATGACACGAAGATTAGGAAACGAAGAAACAAAACGAAAACAACAACTGTATTAACACGAATAACAACAACAAGAATATATACCTTGAAAAAAATTCAAATCAGCAAATATGAGATAGTCTTCAACTAGCTGAAGGATATTGTACTAGGTTTGAGGAAATAACACTACACGCACACACATTTGCACGCACTCACAAACGCACACAAACGCACACAAACACATACACGTGTATGTATAGTTTTACTATATCATAACTGTACATCTTGTAATGTGTCAACTCCTTTCATACCAGGTTGAAGGAGACGGCTCTGGCAGCACATTGATCGCACCGTACGAAATACTGATTGTCGCAGCTGACTAGCTCAAAGAAGGCAGCTGGGCCGTGAGGTCAATTCGGAAGCTCGTTATTCAAATAAAAGTTTGTGTTAAACTAAGCAAAAACGCCACAGAAACCGATGAAATGCTGAACTCCGCTTCTGGATTGATTTGCATCAGCCGGGCATTTGGTTTTTCGCGCGAGCAGAGAAAAGTTTGAGGTACGGCAGTGTCAAGAAGCAAAACCGATTAGATGTTATATAGGCTTACACATACAAGCATACAGAAATCCCACGACTATCGGAGGGTGTGGGGATGTTCCAACCCCCACCCCCACAGAAAGGCCCCCCCCAATACCTATAGGACGCAGAAACCCGCGATATACTAGGTGCCGATTGGTGAACCGCCATATGGCAAGGATTACTGTGTGTGTATATATACAATATATATACATATATGTATATATATATATATATATATATATATATATATATATATACATGTATATATATATATATAGTATATATATTATATATATATATATATATATATATATATTCAACAATTGAGGGTAAAATTAATTAATTATTAATCAATTTCACCAAGTATTCAGTATGTAAAGGGACCATTATAGGCGAATTCAAAATATTACACTATATATATATATATATATATATATATATATATATATATATATATTATATATATATATATATATATATATATATATATATATATATATGTGAGTTGTGCTCTAGCCGAACGATCTGGGCAAATGATTTCTTTTCAGTGATCAGAGTTCACTCTCTCCATCAAATATCCCTAGTTTGATCAGGTGCCGAAGTGATCGCACAGCGTATTGAGATATGTTTTACTCAATATCACAAAGCACCATCCGGTCTAGGAATTGAACCCACGATCGGCAAATCATGAGTACAACACACTGAGCAATACACCATGCGCCCACAAATATCTATCTATCTATGCAACTATCTATATATTTCTATATGTGTGTTTACGTGTATGTATATATATATATATATGTAACTACCTATTTATGCATCTATGTATCTACATATACATATGTATGTATATATATATACATATATATACACATATATATATTATATATATATATATAATATATAATATTATATTAATATATATATATATAATAATATGAATGCTTGTACACGCGTAGTTATTGGTATTCTTAAAAACATGAAAATGGCCGGCGGATGTGATTTCTGTTATTGTGGGATTGAAAAAGAATACATGGCGAATCAGAATTACGCTCAGAATATTTAGAAATGCAAAAAAAAAAAGAAAGAAAAAAGAAAAAAGAAGTGAATCCTTTTCAGAAATAAGCAAAACCTCGAAGGACTACAGTTGACGTACAAATTGCAGATATTAAATGTGCATTTGCATATATCTAGATACATCTATGGATGTGTATATATATATATATACATATATAATATATACATAGGAGTGGCTGTATGGTTCCGGGTTAAGTCCCACTGCGTGGCATCTTGGGCATGTGTGTGCTGCAACAGCCTCGGGTTAACCAAAGCCTTGTGAATGGATTTGGTAGACGGAAACTGAGAGAAGCTACGTACGTCGTGTATATATACATATATATATATATATATATATATATATTATATATATATGTGTGTGTGTGTTTATGTGTGTGTGTGGGGGGTGGGGGAGGTTTGTGTGTGTTTGTGTGTCTGTGTTTCTACCCGACCATCGCTTGACAACCGATGTTCCTGCGGTACGTCCCGTAAAATAGCTTTCCGGCCAAAGGGCCGATAAAATAAGTACTAGGCTTACAAAGAATAAGACCTGGGGTTCGATTTGTTCCACTAAAGGCTGTGCTCCTGCATGGCCGCAGTCGAATCTCTGAAACAAATAAACAAACACACAGACACTTAATATGTATATATATAATATATATAGATATATATATATATATATATTATATATATATATATATATATATATATATATATATATATATATATGAGCGTGTCTGTGTGTGCGTGAGAGAGGAGAGAGAGAGAGAGAGAGAGAGAGATTAAACACACATGTGCATGTACATACACATGTGTGTGATTGTGTGATTTGTGCGACAGTCTGGCTGTATTTGAGTATAGGAAGAAAATTGCTATTACACAATTGACGGTATCCGGCTATTTAAAACTATACACACACACGCAGATCTACACACTAACTTACACACACCGAATCACACATGAAACACACGTATACAGATATATGCAGATAAACATATATATATATATATATATATATACTTTTGTATATATATATGTGTGTGTATATATATACATATACATATGTATATATATATATACATATATGACGCACATATTCTTTTTCATACACAGTCTTAGACATTCATATAGATGTACATTCACGCGCATACATACACATATATTGACACACACACGCATATCTACATAAATATATCTCAAGCGATTTGCTCTATTTTCTACTTTTATCACAAAAAAAACTCTCTCAGCACGGAGACACGCATTTCTCATACACTCGCACACATATAAGCTCACAGAAGCTCACTCGCACTCACAGACAATCTCACATACACACATACACACATATATTTATATATGCACACATCTATTTGTACCGTGAATTATAAAAATCAACGCCGACGTTTTCAATCTAGGTGTTAACTATTGCGAAAGTGAAATTTTAATTAAAATTGAGATGACACTAAACATAATGTTATTTGATAAATTGTTCACATTTTCTTTGGCAGTTTTATATGAGGAATTTTTTTTTCTAATTTATTCCATAAAATGAGAGAATTATGGATTTCTCTTAGACGCCACTTACTGCCTTTGATTAATTGTTAGAATTTGACATACGCAATATTTGCGAAATTTATCCATAAAAGTTTAAGAACAATGTATATTTAATATCCAGCGAAAATTTTTGATTCGGCAACGTTTCTTAATATCTCTGTCACCATTCTCTCTCTCCCTCTCTCTCTAACCTCTCTCTCTCTCCCTCTCTCTCTCTTTCTCTCTCTCTCATACATTCGTTCAAAGACACACATACATTACTCTCTGCGTATCTGTTTATCTCTATGTTTGCCTCTCTCTATCTCTCTCTTTCTCGGTCTCTTCTCTCTCTTTTTCTATTTACGCATGTATATATCTATCTGTCAGTCTGTCTGTCTGTCCTATAAGTCTATGTATCTATATATGCGTGTATATATATAAAACGTCACATCCGATCACAGCACCAATAACAGTTAAGCTTCGTGCAATGGCCATAGTCGATAACGATGGGGCAGCCAATATGTATATATGTATCTATCTATCTATTATTCTATCTATAATACACATCTATCTATCGGTCTGCGTTTCTACTCACCTATCGAGCTAGTATATGTAAATGTGTGTTTTCTATGTTAAGTTATAATAAAAACAAACTTCTATCAATCTGGATGATGCCTCACTCCTTTTTTGTAAGGTACATATTTTTTTATTCTAGAAAAAAAAAAACTGTCGATAATGACTTCGAAGTTTCGGCCTGCTGAGCCATCCTCGAACTATCGTACGTTTGCGATAAACCTAAGATTAAAATTATCCGGGACGAACAGTTGAATAATGTTTAGGTTGTGATGGAAACGAAATATGAATGATTTGTATTGATTAGTTTCGAGGTTGTTTATCAACATGGACCTAGTCATGCGTAGAAAACTTAGTGTTCAGGTGTGTGTATGTGTGTGTGTGTGTCAGCTTCTGTTCTTGGGGTTATTAAGGATTCACAAACGAATGTAGGGAGGTGAAAAGATTCGTTCGTCAGCAGATGTGTTGCTAGGTTTTGTTTCTGTTCGTTCTTTTTAGAAGCTGATGGATAATTAACCGTTTACTTTCGGGAATGAGAAGGTTAAATTGCAGAGTTCAGTCCAGTATTTAAAGATATGTGTTTATAGAAGATTCAAGTGGAAAGTCTAAAGATGGTCATTAGATTTCTATACTTGTTGCTGGTGACATTTATGAAATTTAACTTGCTTGTTTTGGGAAAGTTAGGGTCATCAGACAAGCATGTAAATTTTACATATCATCTGCTTCAACAATCCTGTGATTATAAAAGAAAGACAACACCAGAGGGAGTAATTGTATGTATACGCTACAAGATAATGCATTTCGTCAGTGGATTAGCTAGTTTACGTCATCAGTAATAAAGTATTCATATTTCATACAGAAAAGATATATCAATATACGGAGCTCTTAGGGTGGTGTATAGCAGACTCGTTACCGTCCCCGGGAAAATGCTTGCGTTTCATTCTTTCGGGATCAATAAAGTAATTACTGATCCAGCACTGGGGGTCGATGTAATTGCCTGAGTCCTTTTGTGAAATTGCTGGCCTTGCGCCAAAAATTTGAAACTAATATAACGAGTCTCTAATAGTAAGGGACCTATGATTACAATCAGAGGTGATGAATTAAAACAAAAGCTACTCTCTACATATTGATTATATACACCCGTGATATAGTCAAGCTGTTCTAATAGGAAATCGGTTATCGATTACTAATGCGTGTGATGTATTTGTAATCGATAAACAAAACCTACTTGTAGTTAGTGAATTTCATTGAAATAACGAAGAAGTTAACTTAGAAGAAAGCATTTTTTTCAGAATCCGACTTCAGACCATTCCCTTCGTTCGCTATTGCAGATGCATATTTGGGTAAAACTTAAGCAAGAGGAATGCCCAAAACACGAGGAAACAATCGTGCTTGCCAATACCAGATGATGATGATGTGTGTGTGTAATTGTGTGTGTGAGTGGGTGTCTGTGTGTGCGCGTGTGTGCGTGTTTTGGTATAAGTGTGTGTTGATATAAACACAAGGGTCATTTAAGGATGTTCAACGAAACATCTATGTTTCCAGAGATGCGGAGATAGAAACACAAGTGAAGTCGCGTGACTTAGCGCTTCTTGTTTTCGGATCGCGGTTGTAAAGGCGTGAGTTCAATTCCTGGCAGCTCACTGTGTCCTTGAGCAAGACACATTAGTTTTCGTTGTGTGCACTCCTCTAGCAAAAATGAATAGTACTTCTATTTGAAAAAGCTAGCCTTGTCCCATTCTGAGGACTATGTTCCGTCAGCCATTCGCATGTCAAGTTCACGAGCAGTTTGTTCCATTGGTCAGAACAAGAGGAGCATTTGTCGTAGACGACGGAGAACCAGAGAGAACCAAGCGTTTGTATGTTTATATCTATACTTTAATACTTGATTGTGCGTGCGTG
>NC_043002.1:104015442-104027636 GCF_006345805.1 Octopus sinensis
TGTGTGTGTGTACATATATGTATATTTATGTATGTATGAATATGTATATGTGAGTAATTATTTGAACTTTGGGTATATGTCTAATAGTATGCCGATTAAAACACTTACACAGTTTAGGCTACCTAATGTCATCCATAGTTATGATATAATTTTTACTGGGTCTACGTGAGGAAGCACGCGTTGCTTGTTGAGTTTATGATAAAAGACGGAAACGGAAGATGGAGAATCTTCAGTGAGCACAATGATCTTTACGTATACCGAGGTTCACTTGGAGTGTTGTGGTCGCCGGTAGGACATTGGTTATTGCAAATATCCTACGGCGACCACAACCTGCCAAGTAAAACCCGGTATACGTAGCGAAACATCTTATATAAAACGTAACGCATGATGAGATTCATCCTGCAAAGATGGATGCAACACAACTAGCTATGTAATATCACACCCGTAAAGGAGATGTAGATGATGCGTCATAACAATCGGTGTGTGGAATAAAAAATCTTTGTAACCGCATTTCAGGTTTCCCTCATAATTATAAAAGTATGTATGTATATATACTCACACAAACATACACACACACACACACACACATATATGCAACTGTATGTGTATTTAGATAAATTGGATTTTAGACAATTGAGTTCTCAATACATACCTTCCTGAATGATAGCGTTAATATATATGCAGCAATAATAAATAATAAATTAGAGATTTTCACAAATTGTCTCCGTTTAGAAAAAATCATACTGAATTATTGGAAAATTACACCTCCAAATTATTGAACGGAGCAATATTCAGCTATTTAGGACGGATAAATACAAATACTTTTCATTGCTTGTTTCCGCAATTTGATCCGACAGGGAAAGCGCAAAAATCTGCACATTACCAGAACAAACGTGTCGTAAATGTTTAGAATACAGGCTGCGTTTTCTTCTAATGAATGTTTAGCCTCTGCTGAAAAGGTTAAAACATCGTTGCGATATATAGACAATAATTATCCATAAAATTTGAACAAGTACTACAAACTCAAACTCACACTGAGATAATTCGCATCTATACATCCATCCATTGCAGATCCTATTTCTTACCGATTAAGTGAATTATCAGATATTTTCACAAATTTCGTCGCTATGCTTATAATTACGTACTTTGTTTAATTAAATGGAGTCGAAAGAAACGATCGCACTGCATCACCTTTCGACATCCTTGTTGCTTATTTTGATTATAATCACTCCTTTTTTAATTATATGGATAATACCATACTAAATTCTGGTGCCTTTAACTTAAGTACCATATTCAACTGAATCTAAATTTTTACTGAACTTATATATATATATATATACATATAAATATACATGCATGTATGTATGTATGTATTTATGTATGTATGTATGTATGTATGTATGTATGTATGCATGTATGTATGTATGTGTGTGTGTTTGTGTGCGCGCGTGTGTGTGTACATAGAGACTGAATTGTATGTTACAATATACATTTCTGTGGAGATCTACCGATTGATATAGGTAAATTGACAGATAGATAGTTAGACAGACAGACAGACAGACAGATAGATAAGACAAAAGACAAACAAAGAGATGGAAGAACTGCTAAAAAAAAATCCTTACTACTCGCAAAATGCAAATCCTGTTTGGAAAAATATACATTCGCAGATTCCATGTTTAACTTTAACTGAACAACTCTCGACATAGAAATCAAAATTATAAAATAATAAAGAAAACCTCATAAACTACACATACATTTATTAAACTTAGCAAAAAGCTGCAAGAAATACTTGTTGGTCCTACAAGATACAATTGCCTAATCAGATCACATCTTGCCTTATGTCTTACTAACTAAAAGAAACGCAAAAGCAAATCCTCTGAACATTATGACAAACTTAAATTTAAAAAAATAATTTAGATATAAGTGTTTGAAATATGATCTGGCCCTTAAAATAAACCAAGAAATCACAGGATTAAGATACTAAGACCAAATTTAGTATTTTTCCTGTTTTTTTATTTATAAATCCAGTATGTCAAATGTTAGCGTTATAATCTGGTTATATATTGAACAAGTAGATTATATTTGAAAATAATACATTCGGAACGAAAACAATTGTATTATTCCGTTTGTTTTATATCTTACCTTACACTTATTCATATTCGTTCATATTCGAATGGAATCCTGTACATACATACACACATATTTACATACATACATACGTACATAGATAGGGTGTGTGTGTACGTGTGTGTGTGCATAATATTTAAATATATATATACAGATACACACACACGTTTATATATGAGTGTATGTTTTTAGTTTTCGTGTGTGAATATGTATCTACGTTCGAGACATCTGTGCTGGAAGGTGTGCGCACTTGCCTTACGTGAAACGAACGATACTAATGAAATTAATAATAATAATGATAATAATAATAATAATAATAATATAATAATAATAATAATAATAATAATAATAATAATAATATAATAATAATAATAATGATGAGAAGAAGAAGAAGAAGAAGAAGAAGAAGAAGAAGAAGAAGAAGAAGAAGAAGAAGAAGAAGAAGAAGAAGAAGAAGAAGAAGAAGAATTATCATTATCATTGTTGAGACTATTGTTGTTATTATTTTTATTAGATCCCGTCGTGTTTGTTTCTTTGCCGTGGGCAAGATATCTCGAGAATCGCTGAATGGATTCAAATAAAACTTTCAAGGATGTTTGGCCTCGTAACTGGCATGAAATGATTAGATTTTGGGATCGATCCGGTGCCGAACAAGGTTTCTGGATTATTTTTCCTGTTTTTTTTTTTTCTTTTTGCTGTTTTTTTATTTATTCATTTATTTTTTATTTTATTTACTTAATTTTTGAGAGCGGTCGGGTTCACTCTCAGAATTCTCGTTTGTGAGGACAGTCGAATTTATTTCAGATATTCTTATTTTTAAAATCATCTCTGGCTAATCATTGAGAGATTTTCGCTCTCTAAGTATTCTTGTTGTTGTTATTATTATTATTATTAATATTGTTATTAGTATTATTATTATTATTATTATTATTATTATTATTATTATTATTATTATTATATTATTATTATTATTATCATCATTATTATTATTATTATTATTATTATCATTATGAGTTCAAATTCCGTCGTGACCAGCTATACATTTCATTCTTTCAGACTCATAAAATAAGTACTACTCGAGCAGTGGTATTTAATGAAATCGTTTAGTACCTTTTGCACCCGGAAGATCAGAGTTTATCCATAGCGCGATGAATTATTATAAGTGTCATCACTATCATTATTCATTATTTTAAAAATACGAAATATCTTCATGCTTCCCAAGAATGTTGAAAACGGATGATGATGGTTTGAAAAGAAGGAAATACAAGCAATGTCCAAAGAAGCCCTCAGAAGTTGGAAACCTCTGACTAATCCGCGCAAATGCCATCTCCTATGTGTGTCCAGTTGACTACAATCGCATTTAGTTTTAGGGTCCTTTATTCGAGATACATTGATTGACCTCCGTTCGCATTCTTATTGTACATGATATCAGTTTTAGGTGTTCTCGTCGAATATTCGGTTCAGTTTTGCCCACACCACACTCGTAATCTCGTGGCAATCTGATGCAAAAATATACCCACGTCTTTTCAATACATTTTTCAGTTGTGACCAAGGCGAAAAAACTACTGCATCGACCAGTGCCTCTTTGCACCAATCTGAAAACTTCTGCTCTTTCTGATTATTGACTCTTCAGTTTACACCGCCAATTCGGTATTTGTATTTCAATAACCATGATGTACAGCACACGCGTGCAATCAAATCTTCTAATAGCAATTCTTAAGCTGTTTTCTTCAGCTTCCTCAGCATTGACACCAGAACAATGGAAGAAAATAAAAGCTGAATGGTAAAATTATATCTTTGATTGAATCGAAATGATTCCCTTACGAATTCTTCAAAAGTAGCTATCAATCATATTCCTCTCTAAATTAAAAGGATACATTTAATATGAGATTGAATCTTGCTATATAAAGGAGTTCTGATTAGTCTGTTCTGTTGAAAGGTTTTGATTGATCCCTATCTACGAAAACCCCAACGTAAATTCATTACATGATCCGCTCTGCCGTTGGCTTCTATTCGCTTCCATGTCTTGCTTTCGTTACAATACAGACTGGAGCAGAAATCGTTCAGTTTGAATGTCTTGTGATAAGGATGTTGTTGAGGCTGTTGTTGGCACTTCAGCTGCCCCAGTTTTTGTTGTTATTGCCCTTTCCGATACAACTCATATCAGGGACACATTTTGAATTCCTTCAACAATAAAACCACGGAATCTAAATTCTATTTTGTATGTCGTGATGTGAGATTCTTCCTTATCTCGTATAGAGAACCACTGCCTCTCGTTATACAAATAGAATTTGGCAATATTTATGAAGTGGAAACCTTTTCTTAACGAATCAAATTAGAAAACGCTAAACGGGCAGATGACCGAGGAATCTTCAGAAATGTCAAATAGCAGCAGCTGCAGCAGAAGCAGCAGCGGGAGTTGGTAGCAGTAATGGCGAGGGCAACCAAAGATAACTTATTACCACCAGGTAATCCTAATAGATAAGTGCAGTGAAACACCCTTTGTAAGACGCGTGGCATCAAAAATGAAACAACCTCACATAATATGAATGAATGTATGAAATTGGCCCAAAAGAAATACAAAACGAGACATAATAACGTAGCTAATTATTGATCACTGGAGAGTGTGTGAGAAATATGGCCTTGAAATGGAATGTGCAGAAAACTATAAGGCACCACCGAGAATAGTGAATGCAAGATTTTACGGGATTATACAATCTAGTGTGACTCAGTGATTGATGCGTAGTGATGACACGTCGTTGTAGTGAATAAAATTATGAAGGAAATCAAAATCATATATATTGCCGTTCCTGGGGATGTATGATTTGATGATAAAGAAATGGACAATCTAATTTAAATGTACAATCTACTAAAAGTTAAGATTGCCCGACTATGGGCAATGAAGAGAGTAACTGCCATTCCCGTAGTGTTAGGCGGAATGAGAGCCTCAATAAATATGTTTTAGAAAATTGGAAATGACCTGAGGGAAGCACAAGGCGCAGAAAATTGCTCTATTGGGGACAGCAAGGGTTTTGAGATTGGGACTTGGGTGGAAAGAGACGCTGTGAGATCTTTGTCGATAGTTGCTATCTGCTCTTACAGAATTGGCCAGAGCAAGTGAAATCGGTGAATATACGAAAGGGGAAATGACAATGTTGTAAGAATGGTCCATTGAGGGCATGTAAAAAAACGATGAAGCGCAAAGTCAACCTTGGCAGAGATTGAACTCAAAATGTGTAGTCGGACGAAATGCCGCCAAGTATGATGCTCGATGTAATAACGTTTCTGCCAGCTAAACCCGTAAATAACAACAATAGCAACAATAATAAAAAAAGAAACCTTTCTACTCTAAGCACAAGGCCTGAAATTTGCGGGGAGGGATTAAGTCGATTACATCGACCCCAATGCTTCGCTGGTGCTTATTTCATCGACTCCGAAAGGATAAAAGAAAATGTCGACCTTGGCGGAATTAGATCTCAGAACGTGAAGATGAATGAAATGTCGCTAAGCATTTTTCCCGGAGTGTTAACGATTCAGCTAACTCACCAATAATGTCTCAATGCAAAACCAGGCAGTGATCTTAAGTGAAGGCAAGTGTTCAAATGGACATGTTATGTGTTAGTCCAAAAGGTGGACTGCGCCAAATATTCCGCTCACCCTTTGCTTGTCAGTTGCTTTACCTTAACCAGTTGAACATGTCCCTTGGTGGCTGACAATATGTATATCTCTAATAACAAGCAGGAGTAGTTGTGGGATGGGCATTATAGCAATGTGTTGAGAGGAATTATTTTGAATTCGAATATTTCACTCGTGGAAACATAGGCGTTATGTTCATCATCCTTAAAAAAAGGGAAAAGTTGAGTAGGATTGGCTACTCGACCTGAAGACAATTCTAACTGGGCCCCACTTGCAAGGTCATACGCTGTTTATCTTGATATGTAATCATGATACCGCGTACATATTGTTATGATGAATATGCCTAATGTACACTTATCGGACGGGGGATCATGACGAGTTTATTGAGCTTTGTATACAATCGCCACACTGATGGCGGTATTTCCTGTGTTGACATCAAACGAATACAAACATCGCCACGATAGAGTAGAACAGCATTTACATTGGAAAATATGAAGCCCCTAATGTCTGGAAGAGGTATAGAGTCCTCCTTGAAACACGCGCCAAAATGACGAACACGATTTTAGACTTCCTGAACGTCGGCAGAAGGATGATGGAATATGTCAGAAAGGAGCTGAAAGATTCAGGATTCAACTACGGGGTAACAGCAGAGAGGAAATTCCACGATTGTGGATCTGACGTCATTAGCATGCTGAAATTCATCACTGAAATCCAGAACATCATCAACAATGATCCTTGCAAGTCGATGAATTCCATTCCACCAGAGAAAGTTGTGGATGGAAAGCCCTTCAGGCTGGCCTTGCATGAGGATATTCACTACTTTTCTTACGAGGTAAGGGAAAGTTTCTCTCCAAGACGATGCCGGTAAAGCTACTCAAGCACACTATGAAATTGATCAAGAAGCTGGAATATCCGCTGGAACCAGAGATGTCGTGGTTCTTCTCCGACGAAAATAATTTCCACCAAGACCCAGAATATCAACTCCCAGACCAACAGGTGGCTCGCTGTCTCACACGAAGATATGCTTAGTATCATGCAAAACAAAATTTCCAGCGACAAACAGTTTTGTGTGCTTTGAGCAGGGAAGGTATTGTCAATGGTACCCTGATACATGTCTAATACATAAGCATGTATATATGCATACGTATGAATGTATATTCATGTATTTGCAGCATGTAAATTGAGGGACCTGAAGCTGTTGTTTTTAGCAAGTCAGCCTAAGAATATTACATGTCTGATAAGTGTAGGTGAACTGTTTTTATGTATGAAGCCATTGATGCAGTCACTATATCATTTGTTATAGATAAGGGGATTATAGCATTTCAGAAGACAGATTTCGTCAAAGCAGTTCAGGCGAGGTCGAAATGTAGGTTTATAAATGTGGTAAACACAAGGGCAAACGCATACATGCAGCAGCCGTCAAAGAATTTGGACCTGGAGATCTCCATTTCCAGGTACTTCGAGAGTCACCTCCCAGTAGATTCGGGCGTCAACGAAGAGCCCTCGACTACAACAAGACGACCAAAGTTCTTTTGTTTTCCAAGATCTGGGGTCTCCCTCCCCTAAGCCCTAGACCATCACTTAATCGCCCTTACTCGTCTTGTTGCTTAACAAAAGCAACAACAACTACATGCAGTAGTACATTCACATGCACACAGTTGCACAGCGCACACACACACACACACATTGCCTCTTATATATGTATGCATGTATGTATCTATCTATCTATTTGTCTGTATGTCTGTCTATCCATCTATCTATTTATCTATCGATCGATCTATCTAAAGCATGATATACGTCTGGCTAAGCCTTCTCATATCTTATCATGCATTTAGCAACATACAAAATAATTGAAAATATGTTCGAAGTTACATTGTTGAGTAAATGTTTTGCTGCGTCTTTCCTTAGTTTATAGATTTATTATTTTCCTCATTGCTAGAAATAGCAGCCACATCTATGATAATCAAAATCTCCTGGCACCATATAGAAGTACGTACCAAAGATGGAATTTTTGCAAGTGGAAACCACTTGATCATAGGCCTGCTCCAGGAGATTTGTCTTGGAGTTGATGAATAGCATCAATAAACACACACCATTCCTTTACTGCTTCATGCATGTCATTTGTGATTAGATTCCAGGTAAATTTTTATTGAGCTGAAATATAATTAGACATTCCAGCCATAAAAAAATTACCTTAATCTTCTATAATTTTTGTGTGTTTTTTTCTCAGGAAGTGGATTAAAATTTCCGGTGTTTTTTTTTTCTTTTTTAAAGATAGCAGGATGTTCTTTTCTGGAGATTTGGCTGCTAATTTTAGCAGTTAGAGCAATACCGTAAATTCCTTTGTTTAAGAAGATAATGGAATCTTTATACATTTATTGTCCAGTGAACTATGAATTTTCGAATATGGCGGATGTTTTCCTTGCCACAGAGATCTTTCATTGGTTCAATGAAATTGGTAACAAAACGAATGAATTTCCGATC
This sequence comes from Octopus sinensis, assembly GCF_006345805.1. Taxonomy (NCBI): domain Eukaryota; kingdom Metazoa; phylum Mollusca; class Cephalopoda; order Octopoda; family Octopodidae; genus Octopus; species Octopus sinensis. The sequence continues at coordinate 104,023,690 of NC_043002.1, forward strand.
TGAAAATAGAAAGTGATTATTGAACGGATGTTCCGATTAGATGGCAAAGAAGTAAGGCAATCCGTTCGAACGCACTTCTATTTTTCTTCAGCGTGAGAACTTTAATCCAGCTTACAACGACTGATTAACGTTTCAACAATGAAGAGTCAACAGAGTGTTTTTCACTGTTGTTTTTGTTGTAGTTGTGTTTGTGTGTGCGACTCTAATTCCCTGTGTGCGTCTGCCTACGTGTGTCTGTTCTTGTGAGCGATGAGGGTTCTATGTGTCTGTACGCATGATTCAATGCAAGGTTGTAAAATTGTATTTAGTTTAAATGGAAATTGAAATATCAATGAGGAATATGAAAAGAAATTCACAAAATATAAAACAGAACGAAATGAAGGAAGTTACAGTTCCACGTTTTCCATTGTAAACAAAGTGTAATAAATACGCACTTAAGAAGGAATGCATAGCCATTATACATAAATGCATAATATATATTCTTTTATTCTTTTATTCGTTTCAGCCATGTGACTGCGGTCATGCTGAAGCACTGCCATGATTTTGCACGTTTACGTATGATTTCATCTTCGGCTGATTTCTCCAGGGTGGTGTTATTTCCTACCACCATCGCTGTGGGACACTGCTGTCCACATCTTCACGTTAAGGCAGGCCGTTGATTCATCCGATATTGTGCAGAGGAGAATGTCCCGTTCCTTTTTAAAGATACTCACGTTTACAATGCGTGGGTTTCTGAATATTGGGGGCAGGACATTGAACTACTGTGGGCCTTTGTACTATCAGCTATTGCAGCGCATGATCTTGAGATTAGAGGGAGCGGACGAAGCGTGTGGTACAATACGATGGCATCAAGTTCGAGCATTTGTATAAGGTACTATTCTTGCCAAAATTTTCCACATGTAGTCCTGTAAATACCTGTCGAGTCTTCGCTCCAAGGAACAAAGTATTTTTCTCAGCTTCTGCCAGTAGCCCCTCTACACCACTGTGTCAATATTTTAGTGTAGTGAAGTTAGACCGAAAATAGTAATAGTGATAATAATAATAATAATAATAATAATAATAATAATAATAATAATAATAATAACAACAACAACAACAATAATAATAATAATAATGATAATAATAATAATAATGATAATAATAATAATAATAATAATAATAATAATAATAATAATAATAATGATGATGATGATAATATGGGTTAAAATTAATCAATCAATTAATTAATAATTAATAATTTTACTAAGTAATCAGTACGTTAAAAGCCTTTTTTTAATGTGAATTATAAAATATTCTACAATTATATGCATAATTATAATCAGTAGTCAGCTAAGTGCATCGCCACGTAGAAAATTAGAAATAAATGTTAATATCATTTCAACTACCATAAGAATGTCCGAGGTGATAACACACTTTGATGTGTAGGTATAAAAGAAAAATGGTGAATCCGCAACCACTTACGTTAACCAGAGACGCGTTTCGAATTTAGAGTAAATTATATTTACCTATTATTATTATCCTCCTTAGTGCCTATTTCTAATTCCCTGCGTGGCGTGGCACTTAGCTGACCCATTATGCTGACCCATTATGCATATAATTATATAATATTTTGTATATATATATATATGAGCTGGCAGAACCGTGAGCACGCCGGGCGAAATGCGTAGCCATATTTCGTTTGCCGTTATGTTCTGAGTTCAAAATTCCACCGAGGTCGACTTTGCCTTTCAGCCTTTCGGGGTCGATAAATTAAGTACCAGTTACGCACTGGGGTCGACGTAATCGACTTAATTCGTTTGTCTGTCCTTGCTTGTCAGCTCTATGTTTAGCCCCCTTGTCGGTAATAAAGAAACATATATGTAAATATACATATACATATTTGTATACATATATTTATATATATATATATATATATATATATATATATATATATATATATATATATATATATGTATATATATATATATGTAGTATATATATATATATATATATGTATGTATATATACATATATATCCATTTACATACTTGTAGATATATGTATACGCGCACAAATACACACACACGCACATACAGCCACTCTCACTCAATCACACATAAGACATACAAATATATTCTAATAATTTCCCTTCATATTTATAATCTAAAATGACGCCTTCCATTTCTGTGCGTTCGCGTATTTCTAAATATATTGAAAAAGCGTAACAGCTAACACAAAACGTCTTTCAGTGCAGAATGCCACAGATATATGCTCACATTCCCCGACATCATTTCATGCATATGCATTCGTATATATGTACATACATATATACATACATACATACATATATATATATATATATATATATACATAAGTATGTATGTATATACATATACAAGGATATATAATTGCTCATGTGCATAAACACACAATTACTGTCTTCCTTTTTTTTTACCCATTTATTCCATAACTATTGTAGTCAAGAAACTAAAGTGGAACGCACAGAATGTCTTCACTTACCCAGTTGCTTTGGAGACATGCTAAGATGGCGTCAGTATGGAATATATCTTGCAGCAGTATTCCTATTCTTTTGCAAGTGAGGCGTGTTATGACGTCTTTATTCCCGTTATTTTGTTTATTATTGTCATCTGTAATAGTTTCGTATCAAAGGAGAATGAGATTGAACATCAAAAATAAAGAAAAAATGAGAAATGTCTATATTGTTATTTATATCGTCAAGTATTTCGATATATATATATATATATATATATATATATATATATATATATATATATAGATATATATATATAGATATATATATATATGTATATATATATATATGTATATAATATATGTATATATATATATATATATATATATATATATATGTATATATATATATATTATATATATATATATATATATATATATACATTATATATATATATATACGTATATGTATATATATATATGTATATGTATATAAATACATATATATGTATATGTATTTATATATATATATATATATATGTGTGTTAAGTATAATATATAATATATATATATATAATATATATATAATATGTATATACGTATACATATATATTATCTATGTTTATATATATATAAGCGCATTTGTGTGTATAGCACGTACACAAATGTAAACATATATGTATATATGTATGTATGTATGTATGTATGTATGTATGTATGTATGTATAGATAAACGCATGTGTCGTTTGAAATTTGTCAATATGTATGTGCCTGAACGAGTGAATCTACGCGTGTGTCATAAGCGAATGTGCGCCATCAACTCTGAGTAAGAAGGTACAGCTCTGTACCTGATTGACTGCAACAAAAGTGAAGCTAAAGTGGGTTATACGCAGTGCAATGAGCGTTACCCAAACTTTTATTTTTGTATTTGCTTCATTCATTTTCGTAAAATACAAAAAAAGCTGTGTCTATATGTGTATACGCATGTATGTATATATCTGTGTGTATACGTATTTATATATTACTGATGATATACATACACGCTCTTATTCACACACAAACATACATAAATTCTCCTTGTTTTTTTTTTCTGTGTATCTTTCTGTCGAAGAGCGTAGGCTCGAAACGTAAAAGACTTTTTCTATTCCTGAGCGCTATACTAATATATTTGTTTGTTTGTACACCACCTGCCTTCGTCTTTGTTTATTTCGTAAACTTTCCCTTTATATATATATATATATATATATATATATATATATATATAATATACTGGGGATTCTATATCTGCTTTGCAAACGATGTCCGTTTATTTATGTCACTGTAAATGTTGTACAGACTAATATCGGAGTGGTAATAGATAAAACTTCGTCGATCGATTCCTTTGTCTAAACACTTTGTGGCGGGAACCCAACATTGGCCGAAGTCAAATGACAAACATTAACAGATATAACAAACGTTTATATACACATATGTGTGTTG
>NC_043002.1:104027736-104072736 GCF_006345805.1 Octopus sinensis
CTTTTCTGTTTTTTTTCAATTTGCCCCTGAATCACACTGAATGACAGAGATTTTTTTCATTTAACATCACTTGAAATCATATGCAACTCATTAATATATTCCATTCCCGGTGATTTGGGCAATCCAACTAAAATCGGGATCAAAAAGTTCATTCTTAGAAACAATTTTAGCTTTAGTATGAGAAAAAATTATGATTTAAAAATTGTGAAGCAAAATTCTCTGCAGCGTGTTTGTCGTCAGAATGAGTAAATACAGAATTCCAAATAACCTTAACAAGAGCCAGGTTCCTGATGGAAACAGAAACATGGAAGGACCATGATTTAAGGGCAGCAACAAACTGAAGGTTAAACTGAAAGGGATAAATATTCCGCCCCGACCCCCGAGGAATATTTGGCACAGCAGTATTCGATCACAGTGAATGCTGTTAACTTGCTATAAAGCCATAAGCGACTTACGTATTTAAACGTCTGGTTCAGTGTAAAAAACTGGGAATAGAAAGAGTCTGCAAATAATATACCCGTTAGTTTGTATACCACCCGTTTCTTATGTCTAATCTGTGGACTTGATGCTAAATTGTTTGCTGGATTAAAGTCTCATAAGAAACATGAACATCAGGAATATTACGAAAGAAAAATGCAGTCGGTTAGACACTCACACTTTAAAATCGGCAGAAAAGTCCATTATACACACCCACACACATACACGTGTATGCTATGTAGGTATGTATACATGTATATATTATATATATATACATATATATATATATATATATATAATCTATATATATATATATGTGTGGTGTGGTGTGTGTGGTATACTCCGATATAAAACCTGCTGTGAACTTAATACTAGTTATCTTGCTTTGCTTGTCACTGGAATCCACTATTTTGACTCAGAGAGTCGCAAAAGTGTTGTACAAGCGTTTGTCACTGAAATCCAATGAAGAACAGATGTCCCCGACAAAACAGCATCATCGTGCAATCATCACTTTTCAAAAGTCCTAGGGCGATAGAGGCATAGCGACGTATGAATTAAGTCTTCTAACGGCTCATCAAAGGGGTGACCGTACTGTGTGATGGTGTATGGTGTGTATGTTGATTGGACAGCTATCATCTCTCAAAAGAAAGAAATCACACACACACACACACACACACACACACATACATATGTGTATATCCTTATATATATGTATATAAATATATATAAATATGAATGAATGTATATATGTATGTGCATGAGTGTGTATGGGCCGAACGAGGCATCAGACTTTCCACCAGGCTGGCAGTGTATAGGGCAGTTGTCATCACCTCTCTGCTCTACGGCTGTGGGACGTGAACGCTGTATAGGAGGCAAATGCGAGTATTTGACCAGTTTCACCTCCGCTGCTGTCGACGAATTATGGGAATTTCCTGCGAGGAGAGAGTCTCCAACACTGAGGTTGTTCGCAGAGCCGAAATTCCGGGGATCGAATCCCACATCATGAAGGCCCAGCTCCGGTGGATCGGACAAATGATCGTCTCTGAGCTGGCTTCTGGAGCAAGAAACATCTGGAAGGCCACTGAGGCGATACAATGAGAGCTTGAAGACTTCCCTTGAGGCTTGCGGCATTTTAGCCCGTGGCTGGGGATCGCTTGCTTCTGGCGTCCAGCTGTCCAAAAGGATGTTAGCCCTTTTAGACAGCTGAACGAGGGAAAACGCCTCAAGAGCCTGGACTAGAAGCGACAAGCCTGAAAAGAGAGAATCCTCAGCCCTACTTCTGCTGCTACGTGCCCAACATGTGGCCGCGTCTGCGCGTCCTCCCACTTCCGGCATCACTGACGTCATTGTCGAACCCCGACAGACTTCCATTATGTATGTACATGCGTGTATAAAACAAAACGAAATTTAAACAATAAATACAATTCAATTAGTCTATTACTGTAAAATAAATAAAATCCATAAACAGCTTTTAAAAGGAATGAATATCTGCATGTTTAGAGACACACAAAAAATATATCAAAGAAACATAGAGAGGAACATGGAAAAAAAGTACGTAAGCTCCGCATTTAAAACAATTTATCTAAAATGTACATAAACATTCAATCATTAACCTATGGATCAGATATTATGATTTCGACACAGAAAAATGCTATATAATCAGAGATTGGGAAATAAAATTAAAATGAATGTAGTATTCACATGAAGTTTTCTAAAACAAATATAAAATGTACCTATTTATAACCTACCTGGAATTAACAATAATAATATTTGCAATTAAGAGTGCTAAATGAAATTAAAATGGTACGAAACATTACACTAATGGTTTTTAAACCTAATTATATTATAAACGAATAAACATTATTATTATACCTATGTATTAAAGACTACAGAATATTACTCTGCTAGAGATTCAGTGGTTAAGATACTTGCTTTTCAGCCGTATGGCTTCGGCTTTAGTCAGCCTATTTGTGTGTGTTTGTGTGTTTGTGAGTGCGTGCGTGTGTGTGTGTGTGTGTGTTTCTGTGAGTGTATGCGTGTGTGTATGTTTATGTTTGTCCACCCCACTGCTTGATAATTGGCATTGAATTGTTTAGATCCTCGCAACGCTGCAACATAGCCGTTCGGCACAAGATATCGATATAAGCACCAACCATATAAGTAATCTCCTCAAGGCAAATATTCGCTGAAATAGGTGACAAAATTCATTAAAAATAAAATTGTGAAGCACAAATCTATGAAGCGGGTTTGTCGTCAGAATGAGGAAATACAGAATTCCAAATATCCTTAAGAAGAGCAAGTTTCTTGATTGAAACAGAAACGTGGAAGGACCATGACTTAGGTGCAACAACAACTGAAAGGGATAACTATTCCGCCCCGACCCCCGAGGAACATTTGGCACAGCACTATTCGATCACATCATTTATCGAAGGACTGAAACATGAAAAATATAAAAGATAAAAGGCACAGTTCATTAAATCGTGAATCGATTATATGCTCAATAGATATAAAGATAAACCAGCTTCATAATTGAACGTCGTCGATAAATCATGTTGGGTGCAACAGCGACACCAGAAACATTAAAGTAACGTGAAATGTCTACCTAAATTTGAGTGCGATTAATAAAAAGGAAATGGATTAAAAGGAATATCAAAAGAATATACAGGAATCACTTCTTGTGGAATTTATGAAATAATGTATACTAAAACGAAATGAATTAGAACTTAAAATGGCTTCTAACAGGCAAAACGTATGAAATCACAAGACCCATATTGAAGTCAAAGAGGTAAGTTGAATTTAGAGTGAGACTAGAAGAATAAAGATATCCAACAATTTTAAAACTTAGAATATTACTATTTTTAAATCCCACAACGTGAGATATTCAGCAACAGTACATTGTAGTAAAGCTTGTTTACGAAAATAACATGGCAGTCCTGGTTTAGGACGAATATTTAAAACTTGTCATATTAAATGACATTAAAAAGGACACAAAGACACTACTGTGGCACTTGAACGAAATTTCTTAAAATGCATGGATTCAACTGATATAAAAATATTATGAATAAAGCTATTACATATCAAATCAATAATGTGGTAATAAGGACTGCTAAAACTGAAATAAATGAAGCAAAGTTGGCCTCATACTGACGTTGGTGGAAAATTATACCAAATAATGTTGGTCTTCAAATATGGCATTAAGCCAACAATTTAGGGAGACGGGGTCAATTGCTTAAATCAAGCCTCAGTGTTTAACTGGCACTTATTTTATCGTCCCGGAAAAGATGAAAGACAAAGGCGAACTCGGCGTGATTTGAACTCAGAACGGCAAGACGCTCCAAGCACTTTACCTGGCGAGTTAATGATTCCGCCAGGTCGCTGTTCTAGAGAGTATAAAGAATAATCAGTTGTCAAGTTGCCACTGCTACTAAAACGCGTGTTCCATGGGAGGGAAAAACCAGGACAATAACCTTCCACCCTCAACATAGCTTGGTTCTAAAACGCTTCATTCAACCTAGTTAAGCCAGAAGCAGAATTAGCGACCAACACAGACCAATAGTCAGATACAGAACCATAAGAGGTGTACAAAAGTTTAGATTTAATATAAAATATTCAGACTTCAAACTGATCCATATTTCAAATCACTAACTTTATATATAACGAACGTAATTTTTACATTTCTAATTCATATTTATAAACTTGTTGTAACCATATTCTTCAACGGCTGTTTCACTCTAAATTGATCAACAACATACGTTCTACTACTGTGTTTCATAACCTAACTAGTAATAGAAATATAAATCGATGCACCCGAGACGAGGTGACGTGATTAAAAGTCTTGACAGAATGTTCATCAGTCAATAACAATACCGATATTTAGGGAAATACCTTCATGGAAAGTAACACATTATCCAAAATGTCTTGGGTTTCAACGTTTATTTTTAACAATTCTAGTAATGTGACACACACACACACCACACACACACACACACACACACACACACACACACACAAACACGCACACATACATTTGAATATTAAGTTTAGACATACCCTAGTACGATAATCAAGGTTTACAGGAGCATTCATACATACCTATTTCTTTATTACCCACAAGGGACTAAACACAGAGGGGACAAGCAAGGACAGACATAGGTATTAAGTCGATTACATCGACCCCAGTGCGTAACTGGTACTTAATTTATCGACCCCGAAAGGATGAAAGGCAAAGTCGACCTCGGCGGAATTTGAACTCACAACGTAACGGCAGACGAAATACCACTAAGCATTTCGCCCGGCGTGGTAACGATTCTGCCAGCTCGCCGCCCTACATACCTATTTCTTTACTACCCCCGAGGGGCTATACACAGAGGGGACAAACAAGGACAGTCATAGATATTAAGTCGATTACATCGACCGCAGTGCGTAACTGGTACTTATTTAATTGACCCCGAATGGATGAAAGGTAAAGTCGACCTCGGCAGAATTTGAACTGACAACGTAACGGCAGACAAAATACCGCTAAGCATTTCGCCCGACGTGCTAACGTTTCTACCAGCTCGCCACCTTGGCGCATTCATGCATACTATAAGTTCCATATACATGCACGCACGCATAGGGAGGGACGCTGTGCTTTTGTGCATATATACGCGGAGACAGAGTGAATGACAAGGTTATTCAGTTCACAATCGTAAGTACTTTAGTTAGATTCTCTGCTGTGAGCAGTGTTGTTGAAACAAGACACTTTATTTCACGTGGCTAGATTCCACTCAGCTGGCAAAAGTGTGCATCCTATGTATTTCAAAGGGCCAGCATTGTCACATTATGTGTGATGCTGAATCTCCTTGAGACTTACATTAAGGAGAGAGCATGCTTGTGGAGTACTCGTACAGGTACAGGTAAATTTCACGAGCAGGGCGTTCCCTTGATCGAATGAACTGGAACACAGAACCTCGTAAGCGACGGAGTGCCAAAAGAAATAAGCTCGTACTCAAACATTTATAGATTTCTACACACAAAAATATATAAATATGTGACAGTATATCAAGACAACATTGCAGTGCCAAAGTAACAGAGTGCCTTGTTGAAGGAATCGACCGTTTAGACTTATATCTCCCAAAGAAACATTCTCTAAACCTAGGGAATTCGGAGCGGCTCAACAAAAATAGAAAATTAGAAAACACGTGCACACATACACACACACACACACACACACTCACATATACGCACAAACATACACACACACACACACATACACACACACACACACACACACATATATATATGTGCATACATACATATATACATATAATGTATAACGACATATTCTCCATATGTGTATGTTTGTCAGCCTTTCGAAATACCCCTAACCTTCACAAAGAAATGAATTAATATATACGTATGCATAATAATATTGTATATTCATTAAAAGTTTTAATTAAAAGGCTGACCATATGAAATATAACTTAAACAAACATACAAGCATATATACATATGCATATATATATATATATATATATTATATATATATATATATATATATATATATATATATATAATGAAATAGAATGAAATCACGTCGAAAATTGAAATGAAATTTGTAATAAATCTTAAAATAATATACATACTTAAAAAAGCAAAGCGCAAAATAACAAGACCTACAATAATAATAATAATAATAATAATAATAATAATAATAATAATAATAATAATAATAAAGAAGAAAGAAGGAAAAATACAATGAAAAAGAAAATAGTATAGAAAAAGTAAAAATAAAATTAAAAGACAAATAAATAACAACTAAGTTTTAAACAATGAATTTCGTTTCTGAAAACAAAATGGTATGAAAATGCGATTAATCAATTGTCGTCTTCCAATAGGCACTAATTAATTGATTAATGCTTTTTCACGTTCTTTTTGCAGTCTTTTACTCCTATTTTAGTTCCTGATGCAAATAAGGGGAGGCTGGGTGGAGGGAAGGGTTGTGATTTCTTTGTTGTTTTCTTTTTTTTTTTTACCTGTTTTAATTTATGTTGGGTTTTTATTTGTCATTTCCTTTTTCGTTTTTTTTCTTTCTTTCTTTTAGTTGGTTGTTGTTGTTGTCGTGGATGGGTTGTGGATGAGGTGGGAGTCGGAATTAAATTATATTCACTTCACTGAGACTGGACAGAAATGTGTGCCACGGTGACGGTTATGGTTATGAAGATGTTGTCCAATGTGAAGATGATGATGATGACGATGATGATGATGAGGATGATGATGTTGATGGGCCGGAGGCGGCGGCGTTGGAGGAGGAAGAGGAGGATAATAATGTTGGTGTTAATAGTAATGGCAATAGTAATAGCCGATGGTTTAAAATTTTAGCACTATGTCAGCTATTTGAGGGGGAGGGCAGGCCGAGTACATCGCCCCCGCCACATGACTTGTACTTATTTCATCGATCTCGAAAGGACGAAATGCAGAGTTAACTTCTGTGGGAATTGAGCTCAGGCCGTAAGGAGTCGGAAGAGCATCTATCCTATGCACTTGTGATTCTCTCAGCTTACTGCTTTTGATAATTGCTTTTGACAAAAGGCTAAGTCTGTTGTATCGATCCCTGTGCTCCCTTTTTTTCATCAAACCTGGAAATATAGAAAGGCGAAGATGACTTCGGTGGCATTTGAACACTGAAGGGAAAGGGCTACGGGACCATCCTTGTTAGTCTCAGTAATCTTTCAACAAATTTACTGGGACCCTGTCCTTCCTATCCGGCCTCAGTTCTCTTTACAGTTGAATCTTGAAACAAGAGGACCTGTCTCTCGGTGAAGATGTCTATTTTCAGCCATTCAAGTGTTCTCCACAACTCAATCACTTTCATTATGGCCACCAGAGACATAAAAGTTCTTGTCATTACTGACCAAAGAAAGACGGTAATGGGATCTTTACACCGAATCAACCCCCTTGCGTCAGCTCATGGCCTATAGCAGAATTTAGCAGTGTTCGAGCAATGTACGAGTGCGTTAAGAGCATATTCGTCGCTTAGCTCGCATCACAGATACGGTTGGCTGACTTCTAGTCCTGTAGATATTTTCTGGAACAGGCTGCCACTCCTGGCACCTCGAGAATACTAGAGATTCTTGAAAGTTATTATTTAGCCTCAGCCGGAAAGCTTTCCGGAACAAACCAGCCAACAGATTCTCCTCACTTGAAGAATACTCCCTAAGAACACTGTCATTCTTCCCCACCCCTAATTCTTCCAGAACGCGAATGACGAAATTCCATCTACCGCTTTGCTTGAATGACTGAGAGATGTAAGCGCTTCACTGAACATTTGATTCCAGACATCCTGCCTCGGTCAACGCTTCATCAAAGACTGTGTAGTTCAATCGGGTAGACAAGCTGTGAAAACGCCAGTCTAATAAACAGTAACCACACCTACTTACACTTGAGGAAACCTGGAGATGCTGTAGATTCAGCGCATGTCTGTGCATTTTCAGACACTGCATGTCCTGTCTTCCACTCAGTGGATGTTGACAAAATGGAACTTTTGACCAATGCCACGCACTCCTTCACGAAAATGTAGAATAGCAGGCGTTCCAATCTGGTGAGAGGAACATAAGCAAGGCACGACACTCAGGTGGTAATGTGCCCAAAATTTCAACAAAGATTTGTATCGCATTATTTCAGGATAAGACTAGACGCCCTTTGAGTCATTCCATCCAGGTTCATCTTTGTTTGGATGCTTGAGCCATTCCAGATTTCCAAGAAATTTAAACGTCATTCCAGCGCCCCACAAAGATGAAACGAGGTGGGTTCCTCCTTTCATTCTACTATGATAAAAGTCCATTGACATTACTTGAGTTTTGGGTAGAGATCACCTCGGTGTTCATTAGATTACTGCCGATCGCTTTCCATATACTACGTTTCTAGATATATCAATTAATGCCTCAGTTTTTGCAATAGTAGCTCACGAGTCACTACAGACAGAAGATACGAAAAGGAACGGCTTGGCCTGGCATTACCTGAGTTTTGATTAGAGACGACGAGAGAGACGAATCTTCTTATTGGATGCCCCTGGAGAGTCACAAAAAACATTTATTACGAAGCTTGCCCTTGCAAAGTTAGGCAGCACCAGAACATCGTGGTAGTCATAACTTCCTCTGGGATTGCAGCTACTTTGTTACCCGGTGGCAGGACAGTACACTCGACCTTTAAAATCTTAATATAGCAGCATCCTAGATGCCTTCATGTATCATCAGCAAAAGCTCAGATCAGGGGCAAACACTTAAAAGGTGTCATCTAATCGTCTGGGATGAGTGCACCATGGCTCACAACATCCTTCATCACAGACACCTGGCAAATAATAATAATAATAATAATAATAATAATAAATAATAATAATAATAATAATAATAATAATGATAATAATAATGATAATAATAACAATAATAATGATAATAATAATAATAATAACAATAATAACAATAATACTAATAATAATAATAAATAATAATAATAATAATAATAATAATAATAATAAAAATATTAATAATAATGGTGATGATGATGATGATGATGATAATGATAATATAAATAATAATAATAACAACAGCAACAATAACAAAAACAACAACAACAACAGCAACAACAATAATAATAATAATAACAATAATAATAATAACAACAATAAGTAGCTGTATCTTCCTGTATACTTGTAACTAAAATGTTAACAATGTGTGGACAACTGCTGGAATGGATTCAGGGCACATTTAAGAGAAAAACAGACGTAAGGAAACGGTATCAAGCTGATGCTCTTAAAAATAATTATATTGTATATGTCTTCTGTTGCTGCCGGCTACGGTCAAACCATTGTTTGAATATCAATTCTGATTTGGAAACAATCCAGCGATTCTACATTAAACAGGATTGCTTCCATTACAAACAAGATGTCTTCCACATGAAATATTTCGAGAGGTTGAGATATTCCTGATTTATACCCAAAAGGAGAGACGGAGATGTGTGCAGTAATGGTCGCTCGGATGATTTCTGAAAAGCAGTCATTTGCCATCTGTAGTGAAAGTTAGGACGATGCCCTTACTTGATCCACACTGCAGAATGTCAAACATTTCTAATCGATCTGCAAATTTATTTATAAATCTTTCTAACATTTACACTTTGTTTCAGAATATTTACATAACATTTACACGTTAATAATGGTTCTTTGAATATCAAGCATTTATTTTAACTGGAGGTAGTGCAGGGTTTCGCTTGGGTTTAAAGAAACTCAAACAGAAAGCCACATGCACAATGAATTTCTCTTCGTAAATTAATCTGCTGCACAAAATTTACGCTATTTAAGATGCAAACCTGAGGTCGTCAATTTAGAGCGTATATAGTATTATGCATACATGCATACGTACATACATAACGCATGCATTAGAACGATAGGGTTATTGAGTATATACATATGAACTCAAAGGATATCGGTGGAACTTTGCCATCTAAGTATTTTGCACACGTAACCGTAACCGACTGGACATTGTTATTTAGGACATACCGGGAAAAGTATGGACCGTTGCAGGGATCAGTGGCCCCGCTAATGTAAATATCTCTTCAAAAACCGAAGAAAAAAGGGTAGCTTCGTAAAACTGCTTCGAAACCGTCAAACTCCATACTCAGGTTATAAATTCACGTTTATACTAATAATAATTGACGCACTTGATTCAGTAAGTAAATACATATGTGACAATCTGGATAAGCAGAGGTTTTCACTAAAAGGAAATCTACCAGCAAGCACTCGGAATACAATAACAATCTATAACCAGGAACAGCAAAAACAAAATTTTCTCAAGTTCAACATGTGAATTTGTTATTATTTTCTACGTTTCAAAAGTGAAGCTTGTTCCTTAGAGGAAAACCTCGAATAATTAAAAATAAAAGACTACATATCTATTTACAGAGACATGCATTCACTCTTATATGTTGATATATATACCATTATGAACATAAATGTCCCACGTTTCGTTCCTATAACAAGAAACTTCAATCAGAATGCAAACATTTCATTAACGTTCCGCGCAATCCATTGACAAGCATCATTGGGATAGTTTTATTTCGTATTCTTATAGAGTTAACGTCCTTTCGCTGACTCTGCTGAAATAAACTACCGTCTCTGCTACTGACTGCAGCTGCTGCTTTCGCTTCGAACCATTTCAACTCTTTCTGCTGCTTCAATGGTTGATAAAAGTAAGGATTGCTGTGGATTTTATGTGTATTCAGATTAGTTATGATTGAGAAGACGTGAGAGCATAATCCTTCCGTCTATAAAAAAGAACCACCCAATCCTAAGGAATCGAGTATTTAGCCAGAAATTTTGTTTTGTCGAAAGTAACAGTAGCTAGAATACCTATCAGGTTCTGAGGAATTAACGACACCGCATGGGTAGGATACATTAGCACCAGTTGACAAGATTAGAAGTGACTTGCATAGGTTACTTCATATAATGTATCAGAAGTGAAAATGGTTTTGCGTTAGAACGAATGATGACGCTCTCTGGTTTGTTTGGCAGACTTCGGCTACCAATTCCTATAATGAGATTAGACATATACTGCATCCACCACCCAGATACATGGCTACAAAATGTTGAACCTAAACTACTGTGAGCTAACCTCTCTCCCTCTCTCCGATTAAGCAATGCAGCACGAATACACACCCACATATATTCATACAAGCATAGAGACACACACATACATACATGCATACATGCGTACGTACATATCATGCATGTATATAAGCATAAGCATAGAAACAGGTATCACACCAGCAAAATGCAATGCATGTGTGCCTATCCCGTAAGGAAAGGGCAAGAACGGCGTTGGCAGGAAGTGTAGCAAATACTAGACCTGGGATAGATACATTAAGTCCCAACTAGAAGGTTATGTGTTCGATATCCAGAAACAGGAAATAGCTACTAAATACTTGATAAGAGAAGCAAAGAAACCACGAAACTTACATGTTCTGACAGAAAATGTCGGCTTTGTCTCAACTGGTGTGTTCCTTTTCAACCTTCTACAAACATATATATATTATATATATATATATATATATATATATATATATATATTCAATAATCAATTTAGGGTAGCAAAAAATTCAATAGAAATTTATCGCTACCAGCGGTCTAGTGGGAAAGAGAAAATAGTCAAAGACTAAATATATAAAATTTAACAATTGAGGAATGGACTTAATAGGCCATTCGTCCACTAGAAAGAGCAGCCAGGACTCAAACCGCTAAGTAGTAGTAATTCAGAAATTAGGTGAAAATTTTCACCTAATTTCTGAACTAATACTACTTAGCGGTTTGAGTCCTGGCTGCTCTTTCTAGTGGACGAATGGCCTATTAAGTCCATTCCTCAATTGTTAATTTTATATATATATATATATATATATATATATATATATATATATATATAATATATAATTGTTCTGCGTTCTTACCGTTATTTTCCTATTTCCTTTCTTCTTTCTTCTTCTTCTCTTCTCTTCTTCTTGCTTCTTCTTCTTCTTCTTCTTCCTCTTCTTTTTCTCCTCCTTCTTCTTCTTCTTCTTCTTCTTCTTCTTCTTCTTCTTCTTCTTCTTCTTCTTCTTTCTCTTTTCTTCTTCTTCTTCTTCTTCTTCTCCTTCTTCTTCTTCTTCTCCTTCTTCTTATTCTTCTTCTCCTTCTTCTTTTCTCTCACCCACTTTGTTGCATTTCCCTTCCGTTGATTTCCATTTTGTACATTTCTTTCTTTCTTTTCCATTTTCTACTTCGTAATGTTCACCCCCCCCCCCCCACCCTCGTCTTTTAATCCTACTCAAACTTCTACATTCAGCTCCGCTTGCTTTTTCTTCCTCATCCGCTTCATCAACTCTTACTTCTTCCCGCAACTAGTCTCCTTCTCCCCACCCTCCCATCATAGCAACCGTTATTAATGTTGCATCATGTTCACTATGTTTTTTGCAGAACCCTCTCAACAATGCTGCTCTCTAAATCTTACAAGATCTCGTGATTGAAGTAGGATTAGGTACATTTTTACAGCAACATTATAAATGAGACAATCAAAATTGATTTTGATCATCGTTGAGAGGACGTTCGGCTGCATTAAGCAGTCTCTCTCTCAATCTCTCTCTCTCTCTCTCTCTCTCTCTCTCTCTCTCTCTCTCTCTCTTCAGAATCATGTAATTACATAATTGATGTATGGGATCAAATTTTATATGTTGTCTCTTATCTCACCTTAGAAAACAAAAACACATTGTATATATAATCATATTAATTCATTGCATGAAAGCAGCACAAATTGTTGGCTGTCTGTACCCTTATCGCCTTCAAAATATTCTCCATTTGAAGCAATCCACCGGTTCAAACGCGTTTTCCGTTGTCCGAAGCAATCCTGGGACTCTTCTGACATGATGCTTGTTAACCTCTCCGTCTTTTTTCTTCACCTTTTCCACATCTGCAAAATATTTCCCTTGAAGGATTGTTCATAGGGAAAAAAGATTGGGTTAATAGTGAGGTTGGGAAACGGGGTGATGCTATTTTTGCTCAAAACCTGTCTTACAGTCAAAGCAGTGCCCGTAAGAGCATTGTCGTAATGAAACCATCACAATCCACTTTGCCCCAGGCTGGGGCGTTTTCGTCTCACCGCTTCTCACAAAGCTTCAGAAATACCACGTAATATGTGTGGTTAGCAGTTTGACCAGGAGGAGCAAATTCTGTGCGGACAATTCCTTTCGCATCGCTGAAACACATCAGCATTCTCTTGACATTGGACTTCACTTAACGTGATATTCGGTGGCGCAGTGACATAGAATACTTCCATTGACTTGATTACTGCTTCGGTCCGAGTCGTAGCCATAGCAGCAGATTTCGTCACCAGTGATGATTTTCGAAAAAAGGTCCCAATCCATTTCCAACTGTTCTTTCAGTACACGACATGCATTCAGTCGTGAGTGCTTTTGATCTTCCGTGAGTAAGCGAAGCACAAATTTTGCTGTAACACTTTTCATTCGCAATTCTTCGCTCAAAATTCGTTGGTAGGAGCTCCACGACACAGTAGTCATATCAACAGTTCGTCATTTGATCGGCGACTTAGCTCTCAGATCAACTTCATTAATTTTCGAAATGTCTTCATTCGCTCGGACGATCGACAGTCACCTTGAACGAGTTTCGTTTTCAAATGGCAAGCGACCATTCCTCAAGTATGGAAACCATTTGTAAACTTGTGTTTTGCTCATAGCAGCGTCCATGGAAACTTTTTGAAGCATGATAACTGTTGTGGCCGCCGTTTACTCCAAAAGCATGCAGAATTTCCAGGAAGCACTGTTCCTTCGTTACAGTCATCGCAAAAATTGACGAATAGGGATAGAAACACTGCAAAACAAAGACGTAGCACGTGACGGTATGGCTTCCGTGGACGATGTTAGTTGGAAGATTTGTGTCTGAGGGTTGCATCAAGTGGCTACTAACGGCGGGAGATAGAGCTACAATGGGCTTGTCACACAGAGCGAATTCTCAGCTACTTTGGGGTTTCTTCTGATATATATATATGTATATATGTATATTATATATATATATATATATATATATATATATATAGATATGTATATAATATAACTATTATATATATATAAATATATATATAGGTGCAGGGGTGGTTGTGTGGTAAGTAGTTGCTTGCCAACCACATGTTTCCGGGTTCAGTTCTACTGCGTGGCATTTTGGGCGAGTGACTTCTACTATATTCTAGGGCCAACCAATGATTTGTGAGTGGATTTGGTAGATACAAACCGAATGAATCCCATCATGTATATATATATATATATATAATATATATACATACATATACATACATACTCACATATATATATACACACACACATATATATATATATATATATATATTATATATATATGTATATATATATATATATATGATATATAGTATATATATATATATATATATATATATATATATATATATATATATATATATATTACGTATATATACATTGTCTGTGTTTGAGTGTCCGTGATTGTTTCCCCAACCTCGCTTCACAACCGATGCTTGTCTGTTTACGTCACCGTAACTTAGCGGTTCGGCAAAGGAAACTAATATAGTAATTAGTAGGGTTACAACGAATAAGTCCTGTAGTCCATTTGCTCGAATAAAGGCGGTGCTCCAGCATGGCCACAATCGAATGACTGAAATACAAGTATGAGAATAAAACAAAAGAATATGTATACATATAAGAAAATATGCATATTCATACATTCCTACACTTATTTATTTAAAAATAGGATAAAATCTTAATAAGAGAATTTAATAAGAAATTATCAGGTAGTTAGCGTGAAAAACTCATAAGAGAAAAAATCTGTAAATTTTTCCACTTGAAAATATCTATTTATATTATATAGAGGGCATTATTGCATATAAATGCCACACGCTAGGAGGGACTTTTAAAGTCATAACTACCAAAAAACATTCCTACACTTATATACATACTTTTTATTTTTACTCGTTTCAGTCATTTGACTGCGGCCATGCTGGAGCACCACCTTTAGTCGAGCAAATCGACCCCAGGACTTATTCTTCGTAAGCCCAGTACTTATTCTATCGATCTCTTTTGCCGAACCGCTAAGTGAAGGGTATGTAAACACACCAGCATCGGTTGTCAAGCAATGCTATAGAGGGACAAACACCAACACACAAACACACACACACACACACATATATACATATATACGACAGGCTTCTTTCAGTTTCCGTCTACCAAACCCTGTCACAAGGCATTGGTCGGCCCGTGGCTATAGCAGAAGACACTCGCCCAAGATGCCAGCAGTGGGACTGAATCCGGAACCATGTGGTTGGTTAGCAAGCTACTTACCACACAGCCACTCCTGCGCCTATTATATATTCCTGACTTTTATCTTCTAATCGGTCCCAGGATCGCAGTTTCGTTTCTCAGACTGGGCGTTGTGTGTGTTTATTGAGCGAAAACACCTAAAAAGCTCTACGAGGCTCTGGCAGGGGGTGATGTCCTCTATTCACCACAATGGCGGTGCCCCAGCATGGCCACAGCTCAAGAGCTGAAACTGGAAAAACAAAACAAAACAAAACAACATACCTCGGGCGGTAACTATGCTGGAACACAACCTAGAAATACTCTGCCGTAGAAATCGATGCCATTGCTGACATCTTTCAACCTGGTATTTATTCTGTCGTTTTCATTGCAGTGGACCGCTAAGTTACGATTAAACAAATCAACACCTATTTTCACGTGGGAGCGGAGGACAAACACAAAACCATGCACATTATGTGTGAGTGTGAGTGTGTGTGTGTGTGTGTGTGGTGTGTGTGTGTGTGTGTGTGTGTGTGTGTGTGTGTGTGATGTGTGTGCACCCGGGTGTGTATATACTTTGAACTTTCGTTTTCTGTCTGAAAATCCAGGCCCAATTGTTTGTCCGGCACAGGGTTTTGTATGTGAGCAGCTATTCACGTCTTCACGTGTCCATAGCCATAGGTCATTATAAGATTCAATCGGACCCAGAAATAAATCGATAGTGAGACATGCATATTTCATAGGATTTAAAGGGCAAAAGATTATACCACACTTATTCCACCCTCTCAGTCACCAAAGTTGCTTCTAGTGCCAAGGACTACAAGATAACCGCTGCTATTTTTACTGCAAATTTTACTAGAGCGTCTTCTGCCTCTGGAAAATATATACAGCTCATAGATGTGTTCGCCGCAAGTACTGCCGTTCAGGGTTAGTACAAACCTGGGTGTAAAGATAATAAACGGGTGTCCCCACTCAATACACATCTCAACAACTTGAGTCTCCTTGTGTCTTCAAGCATTTCTATTCATTTCAACTTCATTGATCCAATAATCTTTATTACATTTTTGCAATGTATCATAAAAAGGATAACTGCTGTATTAATATTATTAGCATTAATCATAGTACTGATATTAAAATTTAATTAAATTTATTGATTCAATCACGTAGCTATTAGTTTATCCGTTATTATACCAAAATAAAGGGGAAGATTTAATAAGGATCTTCTAGAGTGATTTTCACTTTGAGTTTATTACAATACACTTTCAGAGCTGGCTGCCATCTTGTCCAACAGATTTCAAAGATAATTTGATAGGGGCCCTCATATTGTGTGGTTGTGGGTGCTCGTGTCTCTCTGTGTGTAGAAGTTTGCTTTTGTGTGTGTGACTCCTTGTGCATGTGTTTCTCTTTAAAGGGACACATCTTCAGAAAACACCCACACAAACATTCCAAAATAGCAACGGAAAATGAAACAGAAAAAAATATTATATACTAGTTTCATGCTGTGATGAAGATAAATTTAACAATTCGAATACGTTTTGCATTCTATGTTCTACCCCGAGAGAGAGAGAGAGAGAGGAAGGGAAATGAAAAAAAACCCAAATACGTGAATGTGTGTGTATGGGTGTGCACGCGCGTGTGTGTTTATGCAGTCCTGTAGAGATTTGATTGATAGACATCGGTACTAAATCGGCGGTAACTGACATCTCAGTTCATATAATTTCGCTAAACAAAATTGGGTTATTAAATTGCAATTTAAAAAGTGAAATTTTTCATCGTATTTATTTATACAAACACAGAAACGCAGACACAGCATACTCACACATACATGATCACAATCTGATAAACATATACATAGATACATACACACACACACATATATATATATATGTGTCGGCAGGTGAGGAACAAACTTGGCGGAAACAATTCAGGTTTTATGGTTACCTGCATGGACCCATACGACAGACCAACAACATCAGCAATATCGTTGATTGTCCTTCGGCGATCCTCATACACACGATGAATTTTCTCTCTATTTCCAGCCGTGACGCTCCTGTCAGGTCTTCATGATCTGTCATTGTCTTCTAGGAACGTTCTCCAGATTTTGAAACGCTCATGCCACAAGAAACATGGCGTACGACTCAATGTCTCGACACCATAAGCTTGTAAAAAGTTTAAAGCAAAATTTCAGGTTGACTTTTTATTCCAGCTTCTTGTCCATGACAACATTCTCAGACTACACTATAAACGTGATCACAAAAACACAAATTTGACAACTTGCAAAATGAGCACAGCAATGTCACTCGGCACACTGCTTCATGTAGCTCACTGCCGGCTCTCACTGTGCGTTCAACCATGTACTCCGAACTGTCGGCGCGCTGCAACAGTACTCCAGGCACTCTTTGAAACCATCTCTTAATGTAATACTATGTACTCTATTCGTCTCCCAGTACGCAAGCACACACACACACACACATGTACATATATGCTACTCATATATGTATTTGAGTGTGTGTGTGTGTGTGTGTGTGTGTGTGTTCTTGTTCATTGGCTTCAAACCTCGTATTCAAAAGCACGTTTTTGTGGGGTTCTTTTACTCTTCAGCCAGAGAAAACTGTGGGAGGTTTCTTAGAATCTTGCAACAACTTTCGAAATGATTCCCTTGAAATCTCTTCACCTCAAACTTCGTTTAAATCCTCTGCTCTCAAGGAAGAAATATGCATACACACACATAGCAACAGGCACAGAAACATACACATACACACACACAGAAACATAGACAGGAACATACACATACACACACATAGCAGAACACGTACTGATACACAAGTACACACGCACACATCCCCGTATATAGTTGTTGTACTTCGTCGAGTTGATGTTTCTTGAATTTTGTACTTTGTGAACTGGTTCGTGACCCAATTCCATTCCATCTGTTGATAGTCTGTTATTGGACAGATTTTGTAAGCCTCGGGGCTTTTCTTTCTTTCTGTTATTGTTATAAAATTCTGAATCTGCTGTCAGATCTATACAAAGCTCAATGACAAACCAGTCACGAAATTGGACGTGCAGAAAAAGACATCTTCCAAAGTAAAGCATATCATATTGATTAATCTCAAGTACAGACCAGACAGATAATTGAACATCAAAGAGAACGCAAAACAAGAAGTTCTTTCTCAAGTGAAAAAGAGATTTAAAGGATGTATTAAGAATCTTCCATCATTTTCTCCATTGGGAACACAACTTCGTTTCCATGATATTTAGCCAACATTTAAAAAAAATATCTTAATCTGTATGAAGCAACAATTACGATGCTTCTCCTGGAATTATGTACAGCCAAATTGTAATCTTTTGAAATTATATCAAAGGTGAGCCGCTATGATGCCACTGGTTGCAGAAGAGAATATATTTCTAAACCCTCCATCATAAATACGTAATATTTATTCGTTTTTCACAAAAATATCTGTTAATTAGATATCAAATATATTCTTCTGAAATGGTTATCGCATTGTGATTGTTTAACCTCTACTATAATTTTCTTAATAACTAATGTGTTATTTCCGTCAACTCTTCTGAGCGTTTTACAGCGAAAGAAAGCTTTTGAGGTGAGAATAATTTGGTCCTGAGGTTTCACATTCGGAAAAAATATATTAAAAGTTTGCATTCTTCCTTCTGCTTGAAAGAGAATGGCATCGAAATCAACTTGAGCTAGATGTGATTTATATATATATGTAATTTTAAACTTAACTGAGAAAACTACAAAAATTAAGGTTAATTCGCAACGTCAACTTCGGGACTAAATGATGGAAGCACTCCGTCGGTTACGACGACGATGGTTCCAGTTGATCCGATCAACGGAACAGCCTGCTCGTGAAATTAATGTGTAAGTGGCTGAGCACTCCACAGACACGTGTACCCTTAACGTAGTTCTCGGGGATATTCAGCGTGACACAGAGAGTGATAAGGCCGGCCCTTTGAAATACAGGTACAGCAGAAACAGGAAGTAAGAGTGACAGAAAGTTGTGGTGAAAGAGTACAGCAAGGATCACCACCATCCCTGCCGGAGCCTCGTGGATCTTTTTAGGTGTTTTCGCTCAATAAACACTAAGGAACGCCCGGTCTGGGAATCGAAACCGCGATCCTACGACCGCGAGTCCACTGCCTTAACCACTGGGCCATTGCGCCTCCACGGGATTAAATAACGGGTGTCAGAACTAACACATTGCCGTAAATATGAAAGCAAAATCCCATAATTTCCTTCCGCCTCGTCAAGTAGGATGTCAACGGTCACCCAGCACTATTATGTGAACAGGATTCAGCCACACGTTATGCCTAAAACGACAAGAAGAGCATAAATATTCATATGGGAATGAAATATTGTTAATAATTCAGATGGAGGAATGAACGGCTATTAGTACAAACTAAATAATAATGAGACTTCAAAATATTTTCTATCACAAATTCTATTTCTGGCGATGTCGGCAGTATATGTGATAGCAAAAGCACATGTAGGCAATATGAAAGGTGTGTTTCTGTTGTTGTTGAAAAAATATATGGAACTGAATGCCAAGAATGAAAATGCATTTCATATTGGATTCGATAATGAAGTGCGTCAGTTCCCAGCTTTGATATGTAGTAAAATAGTTATCGCTTAATATCCAGTGTAAATCTTAATCCCATTTTTACTTCTATTCTCCACCGCTTTCTGTGTGTATCGAAGTGGCTACACCTCATTAGCCTAACTCCTTAAAGTCGTTATGCTATCAAACGCCAAACCTACGAAGGTGCAAGCAGTCATTGCCAAGAATAAAATCTAATAAAAAAAAACATATAAATTCTGTAACAATCTTTTTAATCATTAAGTATTCAGTGTTCTTGGTTTTGGAATGATGGGAGACAACTCAGTTATTTTTATTGTCATCAGAAAACGAAATAGCAATAAAAATACTGTCTTTTAGTAGCACAATGTTGAGATTAACCTCATCATTAAGATTAATCGTAACGTTCGCAATTACAAAGATGACGATTAAGCTTTATATGTAGAATTCAATAAATTCCAGCCACAATATCATCAAACTCATATTAAACTATATATAGAGGTACCCGAAATAAAACTACCTTCAGAAGTGAATGAGTTATGATTACTGTAATTAGCAATCGTCAGAGCAGCCTCACTATACATACCTTGCTGACATTTGTGCAGCTTTTAGTAACAATTTTATTATCAGGAACGTATCGGCTATTATCAATAATCGCTGACTGGGGATCGAAAAGAAAAAAAAATTACTCCGTCGGAAGCGTCAAAGTGTACAACATAATGACAAGAGTTAAAGAATGGAAACTCTGTAATTCATAACCATGTCATCCTCAAAATCTGCTCTTTATCGTCCCTATGCTAAGCACACACAGAAACACACACGCATACTTTCGCGCGCACACACACAGGGATACACATACAGACACACACACACACACACTCATATACAGTGAGAAATATATATGTATTTGTGGTTACTTTTATATATGTGTGTTTACGTGTGCGAATTTGCCATTTTTTTTTTATCCAGTTATTTTCAATTTCGCTACGAAGTCATGGAATCGTTGCTGGGAAAGACTGTTTATATCAAAAGTTACTGTTCTGATTAGCACATTTCAACAACAACAACAGCAACAACAAATAACTAATGTGTGAAGCTAAGAGTTGAAATATGTGTCTTTGGCTTGAAGGGTGTTAGTTCATTACAGCCAACGCTGTTCGCATTCCCCTTGAAATGTTTGTCTCGTTCCACTTATAACTCACCGAACTGACACACTGTGCTAGAAAGCGTCTTGTTTAAACACATAAAGAAATCAATTTTCGTGTAATTGACCCCTGAAGCTCAATATTTCTCAAAAACTCTCTATGTAGCCAATTAGTGAATTCGCTTCCACTGAGAAGAGTAGAATCAGAAAGTTAAAGCAAGAATTCTAATATTCAGCGTAGAACTACAGAAATAACCTTCTTCCAACTCAGTGTAAAGACAACTATTTTCAAGTTTGATATTTCAGACTTTTGAATTTTATTAAATGGAATTCTAGGCGAGAACACACTCGGTTTATACTGAGCTTTCCCACAATTTGTCTTGAAATACAGAACTTGTGACAGTTTCGAAGTGGGTATTTATTCGTTCCTATTTTCAAAAATGCGGTTGAGAGGTTTCTATGATGTTGTATTATTACAGCATTCACCTCAGCACAATTCTACCTCTTGTTCCCAGAATACAGTTAGCTTACTATCAATTGTATAGAATTATACGCAGGAACATTTTATTTATTATTACTAGAATACAGGTTTCAAGATGTGTTAGTGAGGAATTCTTGCCAGCAAATTTGCAGCGAATTCTTTTTGTGAAACTAGTTTAAACATTAGAGCACTTTACCTTCCTACACAACTATTTTTGACAGAACCAGGTTTCTGCTGCATAAGCAACAGCTGTCATTCCATTGCAAACGGCTTTGTCTTCTGCCATCGATTATCATAAAATTTACAATGCCAGTGTTTTTCGTTGCTTCTGTTATTTTTTTATGTTGTTTTTGTGCAATTGAATATAGGAAGGTAAAAAGAACAGTTGGAAGAAGATAATGGAAGCATGTGTCAGCAATCTGTAGCAAATGTCAGATAAATACAATTAATGGAGAATGGATAATATTTGTGTTTTATGAAAGGAAGAGAATATTAATGTTTTGGGCAACGCTCGAATAGTAGACGGAAAAAGATATCAGCATAAAAGACTGAAGAATACGGGAATAACTTCGAGGACGAAGAGAATGAAATAACTACATGAGAAAGAAATGAAGAAGGCTATATAAGATGAATGCAAACTACAGGAGTGAAGAATATACTTTGTAAAGAAGTATAACAGATTACACGATTAAAGAAAGGTAAATGTGATACAATAAGAATAGAAAAAAAAATATAAAAGAAATAAACTTAAAGCGAAAGAACGAACGTGGAGAAGAAAAGAAAAGAAGGAGGACAGTTATATAAGGAAAAATGAATGAATGTGCAAACATCTGAAGAAGTTTATGACAATAAAGGGACTGAGATTACAAATTAACGTAATTAAATGTGCAAGAATATAATATGGAATAGAGATAACGAGATGAGAGTAGAGAAGAGAAGGAAGAACAGACTGAAGTATGTTGCTAGAATAGAAAGTAAGAGAATAGTGGGATAATATGAAAAGAGAGTGTAAAAATAGAGTAAAGAACAATGGCAGGGAAAAAAGGATATGAAACTACAAGAATAGAACAGGGAAGAGTGATTGAATGAGATGGAGAAAAATAGTAGATTAAGCTGAAAAACAAAGTTAGATTAAGGTGAAAGAGAATAGAGGAATAGAACAAGGAAGAATGGTCGAAAATTGTGACGGAGAATAGAATAAAAGAATGGAGATTAGAAGAATGGAGAAATACGGTTGCAGAAGTAATTAATCCAATATTGTGCAGAAAAATAATTCTTTATTACGTTGAGATCAGATTAGAGATACAAAAGTATTATTAATTAATTAGATGTAAGGGTCATTTAGTCAGGATCAACATCTTGGCGTCTCGTCTCTCCGTTTGGCTTAAATACTAGAATTTTTACTTTGTCATCCGCTCCCCGCCTCCATTTAGTCTTTCATGGTTCTTATTATCTCTCTTTCTCTCCCAGCTTCCACACGCCTTTGTTCTAAATGTTCTAACCCTCACTCTCTCTCACTTTTTCTCTCTCTCTCTCTTACTCCATCCATCTATCTCACACTCGGTTTCGTTGTTCTTTCTCTCTCTCTCCCTCTTTCTATTTCTCTCTCTGTTTCACACATACACACACAAAGCCACTCGCATAATTAGGCAGAGCCATTCTCATGCAATATCTTTTTATCTATCTCTCCATGCATTAATTATTATTTTTTTATTTATCTTTCTCTCTATCTATCTATCTATCTACACACACACAGAGACACAGACACACACACACACACACACACACACACACACACACACACACACACACACACACACATACACACACGCAGCCTTTTAACCGAATGCATTACTCCCATAATATCAGAAAACATAGATTTTACTTTCCAATCCTTCTTACTCCCTCTCCAATTCTCTCCCCATTTTACTATTTCTCTCCGTCTCACTATCATTGTTCTATTACTCTTTTCCTATATATATATATAACTCTTTTTCTTACTATTCCTCCCTTCCTTCTCTCAATGTCTCTCTCTCTCTCTCTCTTTCTTTCTTTCTTCCTCTTTCCTCTGATTCTCTTCCGCTCTTTGACTCTTTTCTACAAAGTCTTTCTCTCTGAAATTCTCATCCACAGTTTCCCCCACTTCCCCTCCGCCCATTCGCTCCCCCCACTTTCCCTTCATCTCATTCTTACTCGTTTTTCTTATCTTTCTCTTCACACTGTTTCACTTTTTACATTCTCTTCTTCGTCTCTACAGACAATATAGTTCTCTCTTTCCCTCCATTTACACACACACACACTCTCCCTCTCTCTGTCTCACTTCTACAATCAATGTGTGAATATTTGCTAACACACACACAAACACGTATACATACATGCATACATACATCCAAACACACACACGAACTCAAACATGCATACACACAAACACTCACACACACATATGCGCATTTATGTTTGTGATATCTTTATTGCCCACGAGGGGCTAAACATAGAGGAGACAAACAACGACAGAGAAGGGGATTAAGACGATTACATCGACATCAGTGCGTAACTGGTACTTATTTAATCGACCCCGAAAGGATGAAAGGCAAAGTCGACCTCGGCAGAATTTGAACTCAGAACGTAACGGCAGACGAAATACTGCTAAGCATGTTGCCCGGCGTGCTAACGTTTCTGCCAGCTCGCCGCCTTATGCGCACTTATGTTTATGTGTGTCTGTGTGTGTGTGTTTGTGTGTGCGTGTGTGACAGAGAGAGATGGGGGATAGAAGGGCACCGTATGATCTAGTGGTTTGGGTGTGACACGAGAGACGGTTTCAATGCCGGCACTGATTGGTGGGTTTTGTTGTTGAGTAAAATATTTCCTCTCACGTTGGTCTTCGATCACTTCGACCCCTGACGACATGTGGCTCATTTGTTCAGACAGGTCGTTCAAGAAATTGCGGAACAGTTTTTTCTCGGACGTAGAAGACGCTACCATTCTTCCTACACCTCCTCTTCCTATTTAGCATTATCCTCTTCATCCTCTTATCATCCTCACCATCACCATCATCGTCCTCATCATCATCAGCATAATCCTCCTCCTCATCATCATCATCCTCATCCTCATCCTCCGCCTCATCATCATATTATCTAACATACACAAACTCTAAATGCGAGCTACTATTAGTTTCATGTCACCGAAAATACAATAGTTGGACAAGCTTCGAGAGACCTTGGGAGAATTACATCGTAGAGTGGCATCCGAGGTAAACAACAAATCCTAGGAATGAGTGTACATGTGCTGTGGACGTGATATCAGTAGTAATTAGCGTACTTGGAAGAGTTAACGAGAAACTAATGACATGGCACAAAAAACATTGGTATACATCGCAAGATTGAACCCCTGCAAAAATCCGCATTGCTTGGAGTTGTAAGGGTCCCCCAAAAGTTACTTCAAGCATGATCGTTAAACAAGAGTCAGATTAAGTTAATGACTGCGAACAGCTGAAGTTCACCATACCACCCAGCCAAGTAGGTAGAGTGTTATTAAGCAAATAATAATAATGATGATAATAATAATAATAATAATAATATAATAATAATAATAATAATAATAATAATAATAATAAAAATAAAAATAAAAAAAAAAATAATAACAATAATAATAATAATAATAATAATAATAATAATAATAATAATAATAATAATAATAGGTGCATTAGGCATGATAAAAAATATTCAGACAAATACATAACAAAAACACCAGGACTTACAAACACATATAACATACAGAAAATTGCACTACTAGGCACTGCACACATCCTACGCAGAACACTTTCCATACAATTACCATCAGAGCATCACCACAAATCACAGCACATACCCAAGGCACACAGAGCTGCGCTCGGTAGTGAAGTGAAAGCACGCTATAAAAATAAAACTACTGAATAATAATAATAATAATAATAATAATAATAATAAATAATAATAATAATAATAATAATAATAATAATAATAATGATAATAATGATAATAATAATAATAAATGCCCTGATGAAGTACAATGCAGTGGCACTCGTGACTTCTGATCTTAACTGATTGGAAGTGTTATCATGTATATTGTTTTGTCTTGGTATAAAAGATGGGCTACAGCAAATGTTCTGCTCAATACCACAGATTTGCTTGTCAGTTGTTTGACCATAACCAGTTGACCATGTCACTTCGTGGCTGAGAATATATGTGCATCTCTGATCACGAGCAGAAGTAGTGGGGGAGCATCATAGCCGTGTGTTGAAAGGAATTCTTGGAGTTTTGGATAATTCACCTTTGTAAACATTGGGGATTCGTTCAAAACCCTTAAACAATCGTTATTTATGGACCTTTTCAGCGGGATGGGTTACTCGACCAGAAGGAAATCCTAACTGGCCCCCACTGCAAGGTCATGAGCTGTTTATCTTGATATTTGATCACCATGTCGCGCGCAAGTGGTTGTGATGTATGTGCCTAGTGTACCGTTATCAGAGGAGTAGTTGTGATGATGGGTATACGGGGCTTCGTATGTTTTACCCCAGTGTTACTTTGATGCCATACATTGCTCTTTCACACAATAATAATAATACTACTTTGCAACAAGTGTGGACTTGACAAAGCAAAATATTGTTACGACCACACAACTGAAGGCATCGTCGAAAATAGAAATGCAAAGATCCTGGGGATTTTATGATTCAGTGCAGCCATTAGATTGAGAATAGGAAGCCGGACTTAGTCTTAATTGAGAAAGAAAACAAACTATGTTGGATCATAGATATAGCATGCCCAGCTGACAACAAGGATGGCAATAAAGAAGAAAGAAAAGTCGAGAGATATGACCGGTTATCTTGAGCGGTTAAGCAGCTGTGGTCGATGAAAATGGTAGCGGTAGTACCAATAAATGGCAGTCTTGGAGACAGTGAGCAAAAATCTCGAGAAGTACGTGGAACAAATAGGGGCTACAATAAGGGTGGAGCGCTTGCAAAAAGCAACAAGTTTTTCACTGGTAGTGAACAACTGACACTGTAGTACATCGCCAATATTAGAAGCTGTGCAACGGCAATTATAACAATAATAATAATAATAATAATGATAATAATAATAATAATAATAATAATAATAATAATAATAATATAATAATAATATAATAATAATAATAATAATAATAATAATAATAATAATAATAATAATAATAATAATAATAATAATAATAATAATAATAATAATAATAATATTAATAATAATAATAATATAATAATAATAACAATACCTATATATACACAGACACACACACACATACACAAACGGAAACACACCTACATATATATATACTTTTATATATGTGTGTGGAAAAAAGTTTTGCTCTTGTTTTCATGACCTGTCTCTCTGTTGCTGCACATCCCTTTTCGTCCATCTCATAGCACCTCCCTCTTTACTCCTGTCCAACTTACACACTTTATGTCTTTCGTTATTTCTTCGCCCCCTCTCTAACACTGTGCCCCATCCAGAAGTAGAACCCTTCCTCGCACTCTCTCTTTTCCTCGCTCTCTCTCCCTCTGTCTCACTCTCCTTCTCTCTCTCTCTCTGTGTGTGTGTGTGTGTGTGTGTGTGTGTGTGCCTCACTCTCTCTGTCCCCCTGTCTGTCTTTCAGTCTTTGTATCACTATCTCTAAGTCTTCCTCCAGGAATCCGTCTGTCTTTCTATCTGGACACATATAACTACGCCATAATCTGTACACACACACACACACACACAGGTCCACAGATACATGTAATCATTCAAACACACACACACACATCCACAGATCGACACACGTTCACATCCATACACACACACACACACACTCACACGCACGCACGCACGCACATACGAGTTCACCAGAGACACCTGTTACGTATTGATAGAGGCAATTGGTAATTACGTCTTCAGATTTCCTGTCAGCCGTAAGTATTAATACCGTTCACAATGGCGTTAGAGTAGATGTACTTTTAGCTGGTGCCTAGCTGCAGAGCTTTCGCAGATAGAATTGTACATGTACATCACTTCAGTCTCAGCCGTACACAATGGCATGATCGCTGTACGCAGAAATGAACAAGCAAAGACGCACTATAACGTCGACATAATCCCGTTCACTTAGGGACATACATACGCAATAATACCTGATACATTGTAACGTAGATAATCCCAAACAATCATATTCACACACGCCTACATATACAAACGTACACCACCCACACACATGCATGTGTGTGTAGATATTTGTGCGTGTGTATATATATACACACAGACACACACATATATATATATATATATAGAAGTATATGTATATATATACACAGACACACATATATATATATTAATATATATATATATTAATGTATATATACACATACACACATATATATATATATATATAATATATATATATATATTAATATATATATATATATATAAGTATAATATGTATATACTTATATATATATATATATATATATATATATTAATGTGTGAATATATTTATATTTCTGTGTGTGTGTGTGTGTCTGTGTGTGTGTGTGTGTGTGTCTGTGTGTGTGTGTGTGCGAATAAGCAATCGCATAGTGACACAATACCATACAGACTGATCGTTATGCCAGTCTCATATAATCACGCACTGCCCGACGTACACGCCTATATAAAACCAAAAACTAGAAAGCCAGGAAGACACAATCAAGAATAACCACACAGTCTGGAACATGTATATACAAGACGTTCTACACACACTGAGATACATTGATGTATAAATAATTACAGAATGAGGAAGAGAATTGGAGAGAGAGAGAGATAGAGAGAAGCTCATCCAAATGTACGGACACGAATATAAAAATACGAATTGAAATATGTATATGGAAAACTAGAATTGATACAACTATATATAGGTGCCAGATCTCATGTAAGAACATGAAATATATCATGTACGCCTACAAGGTAGACCTAACCATGTGCGTGCGTGTGTGGTGTGTGTATGTATGTGTGTGTGTTTGTATAAATATATATGTATGCACTCAACAAACTCGTAGATAATTTATCGCTCTCTGTCTCTCTCATTCTCTGTGGCTCTCTCTGTCTCTATCTCTCACTCTGTGGCTCTCTCTGTCTCTCTCTGGCTATCTCTCTGTCTCCTTCTCTCTCTCTCTCTGGCCCTCTCTCTCTCTGACTCTCTGTGTCTCTCTCTTGCGCTCTCTCTCCCTCTGGCTCTTTCCCTCTGGCTCACTCTCTCTGTCACTCTCTCTATCTCTCTCTGTCTTTCTCTGTGTCTCTCTCTTTCTATGGCTCTCTCTCTCTCTGTCTCTCTCTCTCTCTATCTATTTCTCTCTTTCTCACTCCCTCCCTCTCATACAACTCACTTTATCTTTCCCTTTGCTCTCTCTCTCACTCTCTCTCTCTCTTTCTCACTCCCTCCCTCTAATACAACTCACTTTATCTTTCCCTTTGCTCTCTCTCACACTCACTCCCTCTAATACAACTCACTTTATCTTTCCCTTTGCTCTCTCTCTCGCTCTCTCTCTTTCTCTCTCTCAAACTCACTCCCTCTAATACAACTCATTTTATCTTTCCCTTTGCTCTCTCTCTCTCTGTCTCTCTCTCTGTCTGCTTCTGCCTTCATGGTGTGCATCAAACTATTTGCGAGTGGATACGACGTGGAAAACTGCGCGAATGCTCGGACGTAATGACTGCGTGAAAACCTCAATCTTCAACTGTTGTTGCAATAAACTCTACATTAATCTTTCTGTTTTCATGTTTCTATATTCGGACAGATAGAGTCATGTTTACATGATTTTAGGTTATACATATAGGCATGGTTTATATTCACTCATACGTACATTCATGTATTCATAATACGTGTGTGTGTGTGTGTTTGTACTAGCGTGTGCGGGATGCTTGCATGTGTATATCATTTATTGTGGAAATACTAAATATATTTCCTCGCGATATGTACTTCGCTGTGCAGTTTAAATCTGAATACTTCGTAGTGCGCAACGCACGCAGAGACTCAAACATATACACAAAATCACACACACACACATACAAACAAACAAACACACTGGCACACACACACATACTACACACACAAATACACGCACTCACCTGTTACTGTCTGTTACTATGATTGTAAACGCTCTCCATGTTCAGACGACGTCCACAATCTTCCGTGCCGCCATGGTTTAGCACTGTCGACATGACAAAATTGTATATTAGTCATTTCATTGTAGTTTCGTTCCTCTTATGCATGGATATTCGAACAGATCCTATTTTGTAACGTTTTCTATGGCTTCCATTTATGCAAATATTCTCATCTCAAATACCATTTCGTATGTAATTTTGATAATCATTCACGCGCATAAACACACGTACTATTTGTTTGTATACGTATACGTATACACACACTACAAACACACATATACCTATACATGTGTATATATATATATATATATACATATGCATATATATAAATACACACATATTTATATATATGCTAATATATATATAAATATATATATGTACGTGTATATGTAGCAATATGTATTTGTATGAATTCGTATATGTCTTTGTATATATACATACATGCTTATATCATATGTATGTGTGCCTGTGTATGTACTTATATATGTATGCATGCGTGCATATTCCAATAAAGACAGAGATTTACAGACCCAGTACTTAGTGTTTCTCACATGTACATAAATACATGTGATCGCTCAGACACTATATATTCAGTAAGTCTACACTTTTTCGTTGTATATACATATCTACATACATACCGACGGTTGTGTGTGCGTGACCAGACACGTATATACGTATATGCATGCGCATATATAAACATTTTTTTATGTATTAACATATATATATCCACATGTGTATATAAATTTATACACATGCATATTTATATTATATTATATATATATTTATATATATATATACATATGTTTATATATATATGTATATATATATGTATATATACATATATATATATATATATATATATATGTATATATATGTATATATATATATATATATATATATATATATGTGTGTGTTTGTGCTTGCGTGCGTGTGTTTGTATGTATGTGTGTATGCATATATGTATGTGTGTCGTTATCTCTACATGTATGTGATGCTATGTTCATTTACGTTTGCTTCTATCGTTTCTGTCCCTCCTCTTTACTTTTCAAGTGGCTGCTGCTCATATTCGTAACATATATGCGTCTTTTGTTAGAAATCCGTATAAAATCTCATACATGTCCACTAATAATGAAATAAATATTTATACAAGAATATTCAGAAATACTCGTTGCACATTAATACTTGTTTCCATGTACATATTATGAATAAGAATGGCTTATAAATGGTAATGGTTAATAATAAAAAAAAAATATGAAGAACGGAAAAACAGCAAAAAAACAAAACAAAAAAAAAACGAACTTAGGAAATACATAAATTGAGGAACAATGTGTCCAACTGTTGCCCGTCATGGTGGTTCTAACAAGATATTTCTGTATTGAATTTCATTGCTGGGAAATAAATTGGTAATGAGAGACGATGGTAACAAACTCGTTGAATTAAATGTATATGTTTGAAGAATTATTTAATACAAATGCATGCTATATTCCACAATATCCATCCTAGAAGCACGAATGGACACTTCGTGTTTATTATTATCATCATTATTATTATTATTACTATTATTATTATTGTTATTATTATTATTATTATTATTATTATTATTATTATTATTATTATTATTATTATTATTATTATTATTATTATTATTATTGTTATTATTATTATTATTATTAATTGTTTAAACAAAGGAAAAAAAGAAATAACAGAATGAGGGAAGAAAGTTGTTATGCCGAATCGTGTCCTGGAATACTGAATGAAGAGGTTCATATATCTCTACATTGAAGACTCTCTTTAATGCTGGCACGAGTCCAGCAATTTTAATCTTTTATGGACCACGGGGCTCAACTGCTTCTTATTTTGTCGATTGTGAATGGTTGAAATGTAAAGTCGAGCGCGGTAGAATTAGAAGTCAAAATGTAAAGAGCCAGACGAAATGCCGCTAAACATTTACCCCGATGCACTACCGATTCTTATATCAGAAAAAAAAAAGAAGTGTTATTATTGAAAATGAAAGATTGACCTAAACGTTATTGGAGACCAATGAACGCTGATAATGATGTTATCATTTACACTTCTTGTTTGTGTTTTTTCCTCTCTTCATATCTTTTTTTTTCCTTTCGTAAATTATAAGATACGTGATACATTGCACTATCTTAATTCGTGCAATACGTGCATAGATCCGAGAAAGTCCAGAAAGGCATTAGGCATTCTGTTCAGACGGTCCTCGGTGATTTTTGTCTGCTGCTGATATAGTTTATTGTTTTAACATTTTAAACACTATTCACCGGGTGAATCATTTTGCCTTTCCCAATGTATCTGCATTACGCATGATACACATGTAGTTTGTTTAGTCTAATACTGCTTTTGTTCATACAGTGGGTAATCTATTTCTTTATTACCCACAAGGGGCTAAACACAGAGGGGACAAACTAGGACAGACATAGGTATTAAGTCGATTACATCGACCCCAGTGCGTAACTGGTACTTAATTTATCGACCCCGAAATGATGAAAGGCAAAGTCGACCTTGGCGGAACTTGATCTCACAACGTAACGGCAGACGAAATACCGCTAAGCATTTCGCCCGGCGTGCTAACGTTTCTGCCAGCTCGCCGCCTTGGGTAACCTGTGTGATCAATGTCATAGTTCTGTGGTTGATGGGATTGAAACCATTATCTCCCCTTACTGCCCGTGTATCATTGAAACTAATCTCGGAGACGCTTCAGTGACACATCACAGGCAGGAGAGCAAAATGACCCCTCTATCTTAATTTTTTTTTTCCAGTAAGGTTGGCAGTCCAAAACTGTGTCTAAATTGCTGTCGTGGATTCGATCTTAAGAAATTGATCTTCAATTTATTATGTTCTGATTAAGAATTCCTGTGACAGTTATTTAGTCTCGTATTCCAAGCACGTTAAAGACATTTAGAAACAAAACCTGTTGTTACTATTATGGTCTTGTCCCAAGGTTAACGTCTTTACCTTTGATTCTAAGAAATACATCGATATTTTAGGAGACAGTGTAAGTTATAAAATATTAAGCAATCAGTATAAGTAGCGAACAACAAGGAAACATGTCTTGTTGTGTTATTTAATTATTTCGGAAGGCAACACGAATTGATGACATCTTAAATCGATGAACAGAATTCATTGCCATTTGTACAGTCCGGAGTGAAATTCCACAGAGATCAGGTCAACTTTACTAATATATCATTTATGAATCGATAAATTATTTACTGAATAGATTCACACAGTCATTCAAGAATCGATAAGCCCAACGCAAAAACAAACACAAAATGCCCATAAGTAGTTAACACGTTCGATGTTGCTGGTTTCTATTGTTGTTTAGTGGGAGTTCAAACCTGATCAAATGTTTTACCCCCATGACTATCGTGGCTTGCAATGAGATTTTTCATGAAGAAATATATTACATTATACTATCGTTTCCTAAAGTTAGCCTCCCAAGATTCCTCTGATATGGCTGAAACGTCTTTAGATCTTTCTGCTAAATTGTGAGTTAGTTTTTCATTTGATGTTCTGGCGATAAACATTTTCTTTTAATAGTTTCAATTAGACAATTGTGTCTTGATGGAACTGCCTGTTTATTCTGGTGTATTTGTTTTAGGCCGTGTGTCATTATAATTGCGTTCGAAATAGACAAGCTTGTTCACCATTGTTTCATGTAGTAGGATTTTGTTGCCAGCTTTTGTTTTACCTTTCCTTTCAATCGTGCTCCAAATGCTGCTCAGATATGGCATACACGCTAACAGAATCATTGCTCATGATGGTTTCAAATTTCTTTCTAGTTCCTTCGTATACCCTGAATTAGCTCTAACCAGAAGTCTCGGTTCAGAGCGGCTCACTGGCCGAAAAGGAGCTCATGAGCCATAATATGCAAATGAGTGCAGGGTCGTATCCATTGTTCAATATCAAAAGATGCTACCGTTTTGTTGGGGCATTTAGATGGGTAATCGATAGTAACTCTTTTCATGTTGCATGGAAGGAGTTACTGTATGCGAGGGCATTTTTAATATATGTTTAGCTCTTCTCTTGAAGTCAACTTGTGAAATGTCTATAATTACAATATTTATAACATCTGCCTAAAGATAGTATATAATTCGAAGTATCCGTTGCATATCGCATATAGTTGCATATCGCATTATATGATGAAGTCTGTGGCTACGTTTCCAGCAATGTTAACTCCAATGGCCGCGGCCTTCACTCGATTATATAATTTATCATTAAATTAAAATATATAACCCTTTCGTATCGGATTTATGCTATCATTAACAGCATGTGCTAATATCCTCCTGGCTTGGCCGTGTCGACTGGAATCTGAAAGTAGCTAGGCCAGCTTTTTCAACGTTTGAAGGGGTACGTCTTTGTCTCCAAAGAAATGGTACGTCATTCAACACGGTCTGGTGGGGCTTACAAGAGATCACTGAAGTTACAGAAATACAGGAGGCAGAGCCTAGTCATATAATTATTATGAAGAACGAATAGGTTAGTACGGTCATTATTCGATAACACACAGCTAAAATAATCCATTTATAACAGAGTAGTATAATTTCTATGAAGCATTGCCTCATATCTATAAATTGTTTTACTCTTTACTCTTTTACTCTTTTACTCTTTTACTTGTTTCAGTCATTTGACTGCGGCCATGCTGGAGCACCGCCTTCAGTCGAGCAAACCGACCCCGGGACTTATTCTTTGTAAGCCCAGTACTTATTCTATCGGTCTCTTATGCCGAACCGCTAAGTGACGGGGACGCAAACACACCAGCATCGGTTGTCAAGCACAGACACACAGACACACAAACACACACACATATATATATATATAGTGTCCGTCTACCAAATACACTCACAAGGCATTGGTCGGCCCGGGGCTATAGCAGAAGACACTTGCCCAAGATGCCACGCAGTGGGACTGAACCCGGAACCATGTGGTTGGTTGGCAAGCTACTTACCACACAGCCACTCCTGTTTTAATTAGATTTCTTTAAAAATCAGTAGTAATAATAAATCGTACAACAAGTAGAGTCAACCAACACACTCCTAAAGTTCTAGTAGCAACGAAAAAGGAAGAGAAATAAGGAAATAAAAAAAAATAATTTAGTAACTCGCTTACACTTTGCCATGGCGAAGTTACAAGAGGATAATAATTTGAAAATCAAATTCCAAAGTTTAAAACAAGGAAATTATATACACATTCAGAATGTTCGAGATTGATGTAGAGAAAAAAATGTTGTCAATGATATAAAGAAACAAAAACTACTTTTGAAAAAGAAAAAAAATATTTGAAACTAGCAGTATCGCCCGGCGTTGCTCGGGTTTGTAAGGGAAATAACTATATAAGCATTTTTAGAGAGTTACTTCCCTTATATATGCCAATTCGGGCTTAGCCATTTCTGTTTTGGTGTCTTCAAGCCATGAAGTCGTTGTTCTAAAAGAGCGCTGGTCTCCTTGACAACGCTTTACGACGTTGATTTCCTTACACTCCCTTCCCCACAGGTTCTCGAGGGAGGGAAGAAGGGGGAGAAGCAAACAGGTGCAGGTGTGACCATGGACGTCAACTCCGCCGCCATCGACACACGAAAAATTATGCATTAAAATGGAATAAAAAATGATGTTAAATTATTTTTAAAATCGTAGACTCATCGTAGACGCGCGCTAATACTCAGACGGGCTCGATATGAATCACGACTATAAGATACCCGAATTTGGTTAAACTGCACCGCAAAATGTGGGAGGAGTTAGGAATCTAAATCGAAGGGGACAGACACTCACACAACTACAGTTTTATATATATAGATATAAACAGAAAAGAGACTATGAATGGGTATATAGACTCTATTAATAATGACACTTCTTAAATATATAACAATATTAGATTCAACTCTCAGTCTCAAATCAAAATCGTTACAAACGAAATTGAAAAAAACGATATGTATTGTATGATATTCAGGTATCGTGTGGGAGTACCACTACTTTTCCATTAATTCAGAAAATGGAGCCAAAAAATAAAAAATAAACAGAAACGGGTAATTCTAAAATCAAGCGACGAAGCGCAATGCGAAAATCTGCTTTGAATATAGCAACGAGAAAAAGAAAAGCAAGAACAACGACACAACGGCAACGAATGCGACCATGACAGCAACAAATATGATGATGATGATGATGATGATGATGATGATGATGATGATGATTATGATGATGATGGTGGTGATGATGATCATGATGATGATGATGATGGTGGTGATGATGATGATGATGATGGCGATGAAGATGATGATGGTGAGGAGGATAAGGATGGTGATGATGATGATGAGGAGGAGGGGAGGATGATGATGATGGTGATAATGATGATGATGATGCTCATGATGATGAGTATGAGGAGGAGGATGATGATGATGACGACGACGACGGCGACGATGATGATGATGATAATCATGACAATGATGATGACGACGACGACGATGGCTTAGGCACAACTTCAGCTGCATCTTCGCGTTAAAGCAAAGAGGGCGAAGTTTTCCTAGCCTTAATCAATGGACGCCACATACGCAGAAGTATTCTGTTATAAAGAGTTAAATGCATTCTTCAAGATATTATTAGTTGGGATAAAATGCTTACTAAGCGTAGTTCCATTTATTAGGGGCATTCTTTTTACTCTCTCATAGCCTTCCAGCTTTTATTGTAGGTCAGTTCCGATATGTCCACTCCGGTGTAGTAAAACGCAAGAATTTGAAACAAGAGTAAAGTCTTTTCCTTAGGCCTTTCAGTTTTCCATTTCACCTTCATTACCATGGATTTTTGGAAATTTTCCATTTTCCACGGCTTGGAAAGACAACCAACATGTACCAGGCAGCTGCATCAAGACCAAATTCAGACATCTGCCCAGACCATCGTGGCAATGTCCTGCTAAAAGTTTCTCTCGCGAGAACAAACATTTCACTTCAACCAGCAACATCGCGGGACTGGCAGAAAGTTAAGGCGGCGAGCTGGCAGAAACGTTAGCACGCCGGACGAAATGCGTAGCCGTATTTCGTCCGCCGTTACGTTCTGAGTTCAAATTCCGCCGAGGTCGACTTTGCCTTTCATTCTTTCGGGGTCGATTAATAAGTACCACTTACGCCCTGGTGTCGATATACTCGACTTAATCCGTGTGTCTGTCCTTGTTTGTCCACTCTGTGTTTAGCCCCTTGTGGGTAGTAAAGAAATAGGTATTTCGTCTGCCACTACGTTCTGAGTTCAAATTCCGCCGAGGTCGACTTTGCCTTTCATTCTTTCACGGTCGATTAATAAGTACCAGCTATGCCCTGGTGTCGATATAGTCGACTTAATCCGTTTGTCTGTCCTTGTTTGTCCCCTCTGTGTGTAGTCCCTTGTGGGCAGTAAAGAAATAAGAAAGTTACAAGCTTTTCATAAAATCCCTAACACCACATAACCAGTATTGTCTACACTTCACCCTGGAATGCAAATCAGAGAAAGTGAGCAAGGGCAGAAAGCAATTCCTGCTTATAGGCCACCAGTACTAGTCATTGTGAAGAAACCACTGTAAATGCAGCAGCCTCAGCTCATATCTCGCTATTGTCAACTGCGGGATAGTTAGACCATGAAGCAGACGCTCTAAGTTAAAAACGTACCTTCTAATTAAAGCATCGTCACGTATTCAATATGATCAGAGGAGACGACAAACAACAAGACTAGGGGTTATTAATATTTCAATGAAGACAAAAGTCATGAATATAAACAGAAGAAAGAAATATATCACGAAACTTACTGGATTTGCTTTAAAAACGAAACAGTCTAAAATATAAGAAAGATAAATTTGATACAGAAATAATTCTGGCATATGAAACTAGGTCGCTCAAATAGTATGCTAAAATAGGAAACAACAAATAAGCATGAAATGTAGGGAGTGCATCCAAAAATAGATCACTGCTGTTTAAAGTTAACACGGTTCTCATTAAAGGCATGTTTAAAAGACGCAAATAAAGACGTGACGGAGAAAACTATTCCAAGAGCAAAATGTAATTGCCAGAATTTCGATAAAGATATATTGGTGAATATCTCTCTCTCTCTCTCTCTCTATCTATCTATCTCTATCTATCTATCTATCTATCTATCTATCTATCTATCTATCTACCTATCTATCTGTCTATATATCTATCTATCTATCTATCTATCTATCTATCTATCTATC
This sequence comes from Octopus sinensis, assembly GCF_006345805.1. Taxonomy (NCBI): domain Eukaryota; kingdom Metazoa; phylum Mollusca; class Cephalopoda; order Octopoda; family Octopodidae; genus Octopus; species Octopus sinensis. Next base: position 104,065,672 of record NC_043002.1, read on the forward strand.
TATCTATCTATCTATCTATCTATCTATCTATCTATCTATCAATTAATCTATTTATATCTATATGTGTATGTATCTCACTCCACGTATATATTTGTATATATATATATATATATATATATATATTTACATATACGCATACAACCTAACATACACACACATATGTGTGTATGTATTACACATGAATAAATGCATACATATATAAACACATACATGTGTATGTATATATATATATATATATGTGTGTATATACATATAAATCTGTAAACCTTTCCAGAAGTTCATCATTTAAATAGATATGAGTATGTCTAGATATGCAACGATATGCATGAGAATACATACATAAGACAAAGAAATCTGCACATACATACATGCATACATAAATACATACATATATACATATATACATACTAAAGCAATTTACAAGGTCATCCGCAAAAATGACTTTCCTAACATAAACTTAGAAAATCCCTCTGTTATGGAATACATTCATAAACACCAATTCAAAGTATATTGTTGGAATATTCCCATCAGAACCTCTGACACATGTAAGAATAAACCCCCTGACATTGATGTTTGGGACAGAGGGGTAAAAGTATGTACCATCATAGAGTTTAGCTGCCCTGCAGATATAAATATCTCTTTGAAAATCAATGAAAAATAGGATCTCTATGGACAGCTACTTCCAAACCTCCAGCTAAATAATAATTGGAGCTCTGGGTTTTGTTAGTAAATGCTTAAAGGAGAATCTGGATAAACTGGGATTTCAGAAAGATAAATCGACCGGTTGTTTCGTACATTACATGTTCAATCTCTGAGTGGAACAGTTAGAATATGCAAGACATTTCTCAAGTTCCAAATATGAAATTGTCTGTGTTAACTACATCCCTAAAGTGGAGCCTTGTATCTTTGTTGGAAACCGGCTCCTTTCTCAATGGAAGAATTATAATAATTATAAAATAGTATTTGAATATTTTGTGCTGGTTTATCGAACAATTACTGTTTGAAATTGAAGTACGTTAAAACTCCTATAGCAGCCAACATGGATTTTATAATATATCAAACTCTCGAATCCTTGCTTTGATCTCTCTATGATCATTTACATTGAATTCACGCATCATCGAACACTCTTAGTTTCCTCCACTTTCCTGTATTTCCAGGCGTTTTTACGTCTTTCTACTCATCTATATCTGCGTATTCATAAATGGTTTAAACTTGCAAATCTAAAACGCACAGTCAGTGATTCTGCTTCTTGTCTACCTTTCAACAAGCATGAGTTTTGAATCTCAGTGTACGAGTGTGTAATGTGGAAAACATCAAAACCATATTTAATACATTTGGGTTTTTTTCTCATTGTTCTCGCCTGCAATTAATTTTCTTACTTTGGATTCATGAAAGATTCAAATTTTCAACATTTTCTCGTAAAACTACTGCATAAATACACACTTATATACTCTCTCTCTTCCATTAAAATATTAAGGCGTTTGCATATATGGAGAGAAAAAAAGATAATTGCATTATTTCTTTTTATACGTTTGATCTCCCGTGTGACATACTGGAATTCATATCATCACTGCAACTACAGCAAGACAAAAGTATCGAAGGAATTTTTCTTTATCTTTGAAACATTTAACCTTCTTTCTTTTGTATTTTCAGAACTTTGGGACGTAATTCTTATGCTATGCTCCTAAAATCCTTCCTTTTGCTCCTCGTTGGTTACAGCATCATTCTAAATGTCATGAAAGGGAAACAAACATTACGACACAGCAGCTACAGAAGATAAAGGATTTTATAGCAACTAATACCATCACCATTAGAATAGAATCTTTCCAAATACACTCCCTCCTCCTCTTCATTCCGTTTTTTACCTGATAATGATACCTTTTTCAACGACATGATAAAGAGAATTGAATATAGTCATAACTACTTTTGTAAAACAATCTACCATCTCTTGTATAGGGGTTATTTTTAGTTGTATATTGCTATACTAATAAAAACAATCTAGAAACACAGATCTTACAGGGAATTGCCATAGAAACCTGAATAACACTTGGCTGTGAAAAATGTTCCCAGAACAATTTGAAGTAAAGAAAATTAATTTTGAACAAAAATATTATTATTGGTTAAAAAATAGCAATAAATGAACTAGAAGAAATCGGGGCATAAAAATTCTTCGGAATCAATTAACTAGATACTGTACAACCTGCACTAATGTAAGAAAAGATAAGCAAGGAATATTATATCGAATTAAAGTCTTGTTTTACACAGAGCTAAACCTCAAAACTAAGGTAATAGGTATCGATGTTATTGCTGTCTCAGTTATACGCTATAGGTCTTAACGGTTGCGAAATGAACTAGCAACACGAAACAAAGAAAGAAGATAACTAATGACTGCATTGAAAACTCATCACCCTGAATCTGACATGGATGTATTATATATGTCATGATCTGAAGGCAGTTGAAGCCTTATACAATGAGAATATAGCTATAAAATATCAACCACAGCACAACGGAAATATCAAATTCGGTATCAAAGAAACCTTATACATATCTCTACAGAACATAAACAAATCACAACCAAACTGTTTTCTGTCTTCAAGGAAGTCGATGAACACAAACCGATGCCACAATATCTGATAGATGTGCAGAAAAAGAAGGAACACCAAAGATTGTAAAGTAGATTTAATTAAGGAGAACTGGAACTACAGAATACCATGATTAAAAGGTTAGCTAGAAAAACAAAAATAAAAAAAGCAATCCTACATCACAAATACTGGAATAAGCTGACTTAACAAAAAGAAAGTACCTCACTTTAGAAAGAAAGAACACTTGCATCGGTGGCTGAGGATCGCAGAGATCAAGGGTTCTTCATTGCTGCACAATACCAAATTCCCCCTATGAGACCCACCAAAGACACACAATAAAGCAGAATAAAATAATTGCAAAAAATGTGACCATGATCAAGAAATAATGAATGATATTTTATCTGGTTGCCTACTCTTGACTGAGACATGACAGACATGGGGCTTATATTCACGAGGATCTACCTTTATTATAAAATGACAACAGAAAAAAAAACGATATTATACTTATATCCTCGAAAAAGTCTTAAATTATAACAAAGCGATTACTCTGGGATATGGCCATGCACACAGACCGGGAGATAAAGACTAAAAGATTAGATACTCTTATCGACAATCAGAAAATAATATTCAGCCAAACAACACATGAATCCCAGTTGATGATAATATACTCCAGCAGGAAATGGAGAAATTAATAAAATACAAATTTCTGGAAATAGAATTATCCGCAATGTGGTGGGTGGAATCAGAAACATAGTCTTCAATAATAGGTGATTTAGATACGGTTAAAATCCATGCCGACAAAAAAAGAAAATGGAAACACCAAGGCTTACGAATATATATAAAGCAAACAGAATATTATACGGATAAACACAGCACATCTTATGCAGAACATTTTGAATCTAGTGAAATTGGCAACACGAAGGCGAAATGAGTGTAGATACCCAAGGCAGACTGAGTTGAATTCGATAGTGCAGTGAAGGCACCCAAGAAAAATAAGTCCATTGACTACTACTACTACTACTACTACTACTACTACTACTACTACTACTACTACTACTACTACTACTACACTACTACTACTACTACTACTACTACTACTACTTCTACTATTAATAATAATAATAATAATATGTTAATAATAATAATAATATGGCTTAAAATCTGAAACAGAGGGGTTTATCATAGCAGCTCAAGATCAATGCCTACCAACAAGAAACTACCAGGCCAACATATTAAAGATCAGAAGCAGTCCAACGTGTCGTGTATGCAAGCAACAAAATGAAACCATTGACCATGTGGTCTCCAAGTGCAGTCTTCTAGCGCCTACAGAGTATCTCAACAGGCACGATAGAGCTGCACAATATATTCACTGGGTAATCTGTAAAAACCTGGAGTTGCCCCATGAGAAAACTGGTGGGAACACAAACCACCCCCAGTGCTTGAAAATGACCACATCTCACTCCTCTGGAACTTCACCATTCAAACTGACAGGAAGATAGATGCAAATAGGCCAGACATCATATTGAAAGACTTCAAACAAAGAACATGCCTCCTCATTGATATGACTGTCCCAATCGATATAAACGTATCTGTCAGGACTACCAAAACTGAGCAAATATAAAGATCTTGAAATAGAAATCAGCAAAATGTGGAAGCTGAAGACTAAAACAATACCTGTTGTCATAGGTGCCCTGGGAATGATAGCAAAAGGGGCTGATAGCTACCTAACTCAGATACCAGAAACCCCAAAATGGCAGAAGTTCAAAAGATAGTGCTCATGGGAACTGCTCATATCCTACGCAAAATACTCTCTATGTAACCTCAAGGTTTAAAACAACCATAATTTTCGGTTTAAAAAAAAAAACAAAAAAAAAAAAAACTTTTTTTTTTAGACATTCATTAGTACAACATCCCCACCCCCCCAAATATATGGCACACTAGCATAACAACAACATGAACTTTCAACCCTGTTGTCTCTTGAGGTCTCTGGTGAGACTTGGAGCCAACTTGTACAAATATAAAGCAAAAGTCAAACATAGAATAATAATAATAATATTAATGATAATAATAATAATAATAATAATAATATAATAATAATAATAATAATAATAATAATAATAAATCATATTATCTGTAGCTGCCCAGTCCTGGCTAAGAAGGAATATATTCACAGACATGACAGAGTTGGAACCAAATACATTGGAAGCTATGCCAACATTATGGAATAACAACAGAAAAAAGACGGTATAGGCACACACCAGAAAAGGTCACAGAAAACGAGAAAGCAACCATACTCTGGGATATGCCGATACACACATATAGAGAAATTAAGGCCAACAGACCAGATATAGAAACTCTCAAAATACAAAGACCTGGAAATAGAGGTAACTAGAATGTGGAATCTGAAAACAGAAACAATTCCTATCATAGTAGGTGCATTAGGCATGACAAAAAAATATTCAGACAAATACATAACAAAAACATCAGGACTTACAAACACATATAACATACAGAAAATTGTACTACTAGGCACTGCACACATCCTACGCAGAACACTTTCCATACAATAACCATCAGAGCATCACAACAAATCACAGCACATACCCAAGGCACACAGAGCTGCGCTCGGTAGTGAAGTGAAAGCACGCTATAAAAATAAAACTACTGAATAATAATAATAATATAATAATAATAATAATAATAATAATAATATAATAATAATAATAATAATAATAATAATAATAATATAATAATAATAAGAAGAAGAAGAAGAAGAAGAAGAAGAAGAAGAAGACGAACAACAACAACAACAACCAACAACAACAAAATTGTCCGACGAACGGGAAAGTGAAACTCTGTCTAACAGTTTTAGTGTTATTTTTGGAGCTTTTTGATAAACCATATCACTCTACCTGTGGTATTCGAGTACTATTTTTCTACCTTGTTTCGCATTTATGTGCTTACTCTAATATATATATATAGCCAAACTGACAGCAGAAAGTGTTGTATTCATGTTTGAATGCAACGATGATGGTATAAGTTAAAGAAGTACCAGTTATACAATTGATTAACGGCAAAACTATTATACAACTATAACACAAGTTTGTGAAACTTAGTCTGTTTCCTAATCTTAAATAAGTATTTATTTGTGTATGTTTGTTTCCCCACTTATAATATATAAGAAAACAAACCAGTAAACTTTAAAGGCTGAAAGAAACAGATATCAAAAATGAAAAACATCACCATTATTTCAGAAAGCAGGGTTGCGTTTCCAATCAACTTAACACTTTGAAATCGTTATAAGGAATTTAGATAAACTTCACAGAACAAATAATTACTTTTCTTTGGCAACCTTCCCTCCATTATAACTGTGTTGATCTGTTTGTTGTGTCCTGATGCTAGAAAAATCAAAGTAAATGATTCGCCTTATTTAGCATGTAAATAGTTAAAATTTACTGAGAATTCTGTTGCCATGGAGATTATAAGATTTATATATGTATTGAAATAAGAACGCTTCATATGTTTGCGTTTGCGTGCGTTTTAATATTTAAGAATATATGTACGACAGTCTTTGTATAACATCACAGAAGCTCATATTCTGATATATATATATATATATATATATATATATAATTATATTCATATATATATATATATATATATATATATATATATATATATATATATGTGTGTGTGTGTGTGGTGTGTGTGTGTGTGTGTGTGTTTATGTGTATGTGTATCCATGTATTTATGTGTGCGTGCTCATGTATATATTCGTGAGAGTGGAGAGTTTATATCGATGTATATACATACATACATACATAATATATATATATATATATATATACGTGTCTATGTGTGTGTGTGTGTGTTGTGTGTTTGTGTATATATAATGATCTCTAGCCCAAAATAAACAATTCTGTACTGCTTTGTTTAAATGTAAGACATTGAATAAATTTCCGTAGAAAAAACCTATAGAACATTGAACTGTGTAAGCAAAACAACGAATGTCAGTTATGTTCACACCACATGATAGATAAGTGAAAAGACTACTTTTTTATTGTCATAAATAGCTGTCAAATATCAATTAACTATTGGGTGAAAAACCTACGTTGTTTTTTTTTTTTTTAACCAACGTTACCTTTAATTCAGCTGGCATTTGATGAAAATCCTTCCAGAATTTAAGGCAAACGTTCTTTTTCAGTTCGTTCGACGTTACATTCCACTGTTTCTGCTACCCGATTTGAAGCAAAATTCGCTTGTGGGTTACAACCAGTTCTATTAATTGATTACAAATAGCTTTTAAATGTTCTATTTTAGAATGTTTGATAAGCTCCGACAATCCTTGTTTCAGTGAAACTCTCTTTGATGAATGGCATTTGAACAAGGACACAATCCAACCTGTTTTCTCTGTCTTTGTAGGTATTTTTCCTTGGCGATAAGTTTTGAAATTCTTTCATTCGTTTGTAGAATATCGACTGAA
>NC_043002.1:104077736-104082736 GCF_006345805.1 Octopus sinensis
TGTTTTTAACCCACGCTGGTGGAAAGGGGAGAACAGAGATTCTTCGCTTGCTTATTGAATTTGTTGATACTGTTAGTTACGAGCAGATCTTCGAAAGGGTATGTTCTTATTTTCAGTGTTTCCAAATCCAAACCAAGGAATTTCTGAGCTGATGATAGAAGTGTTGTTTTTGACTAATCTTGAAACGTACGTTCTCAAATAAACTTAGCATTTGATTTTTCGATGTCCTTACCCCCAAACTTTTGTGAGTTGAATTAAGCAAACACTATATATGAGAGAGATTTTCTTTAAGTATTAGAAATAGCTTTAAAAAAGTTTTTTAGCTGCTATTTCTAATGAGTTCAGTATGCGGCAAAGTAATTTATTTTACTAAGCCCTTTTATATAATATATATATATATATATATATATATAAGGAATTCCAGACGCGAGTTGATGTCCACAGCTTTGTGCGCCGTGTCCGGTTGGGTGCGCATTACCACGACTCGCCACCCACACCCCACGAAGAGGACGACTGCTTCACTGGCCTGGGCCGCCGACCATCCCCATGGACGCCTGCCCCTGGCCAGATCCTAGCAGTCGATCTTTTCGCGGGCGCTTGTCAGCGTGCATTGGAGCGGTTCAAATTCTCCAGGCGCCAACGCCGCCTCAACATCTCCCCGGCTGAGCTCTGGCTCTTCGTTCCCTCCAACGGCGCGCTGACATTATCATCAAACCGGCTGACAAGGGTGGAGCTGTAGTGGTGTGGCGCGCGGACCTCTATAGGGCCGAGGCTTTCCGCCAACTCAATGACACCTCCTTCTATTCCCCTCTGCCCTCTAACCCCACACGTAGCTACCAACAGACGGTATCTCTACTGTCAAGACCTCATCTCGTCCTCCCGTCTCCCCCGCACCGCATCCAACCTAATTGTACGAACCCCACGTAAAACCACCATTTACTTCCTCCCCAAAATCCACAACCCAACAACCCCCGGCCCCCCCATCGTCTCTGCTGTAACTGCCCCACGGAGCTCATCTCTAAATACCTCGACCGTGTCCTTGCCCCCCTAGTGGCATCTCTTCCCTCCCACATCCACGATACAACCATGCTCTCCGGCTTTTTCAACTCTTTCTCCTTCCTCCCGGCTCCTCCAAAATCCTTTTTACTATGGACATCCAAGCCTCTTATACTGTTATCCCTCACCACGAAGGACTGCAGGCCTTCGACACTTTCTTGACCTCCGCTCTAACCCTGTACCTGACACCTCCACACTCATTCGTCTGGCCGAACTTGTCCTTACTCTGAACTGCTTCTCGTTCGCGGGCGAGTTCTACCATCAGGTCTCGGAGTGGCCATGGGAACGCGAATGGGCCCCAACTATGCGAACTGTTCGTTGGTGTTGAGGCCCAAATATTCTCTAATTTCACTGGTCCCACTCCTGAACTATATGGTCGTTATATTGACGACATTATCGTGCCACCTCACTCTCCCGCGAACATCTAGATTCCTTCCTCTCTTTCGTTCCAATCTTTCCATCCAGCCCTCCACTTCACTTCCACTATCTCCACACCTCTGTCTCCTTCCTCGACATTTCGGTTAGCATTCTTCACTCCACTCTTACCACCTCCATTCACTACAAACACAAACAGACTACACTCATACCTCAATTCTCTTCCTCCCACCCAGAACACACCAAGCTTTCCATCCCCTATTCCCAATTCCCCCTCTACGTAGGCTCTGTAGTGACGACCATGACTTTGAGACTCAGTCTCAACGTATGGCTCACCACTTCACCTACGTGGATACCCCCTCACCACTACCCACACCGCCATTGCCCCACAGCCCATCGAGGCCGGTCCGTGGACCGTGTATGCTGCTCTCCTCTCCCCGAACCCGCCCCTGTAGTCCTCCCGCCTCCCCTCCCTTTTCCCTCACTTACCACCCCACGACCCTCACGTCTCCAACGCACCATTCTTCGAGCTTTCCGTCATCTCCAGTCCGACCCGTCCACTTCACACCTCTTCCCTACACGCCCCTACCCCCGTACCCCTCCCTTTCCAAAGAGCCCCCACAACTTCGAGACCTTTTGGTCCATAGCTCCTTCCCTGACCCTACCTCCCAACCCGGCTCGTTCCCCTGCTCCCGCCCACGTTGCCGCACTTGCCCTTACCTCTCCAACACCACCCGCCTCACTAGCACCCACCATCGACCCTATCCCATCATCCACTCCTTCACCTGCACCTCCAGCAATATATCTATTGCATCTCTTGCTCTCTCTGCAATTCCTTGTACATCGGACAAACGGGATGCCGCTTGGCTGACCGGTTCGCGGAACACCTTCGTGACATCCACCTTGCGAACGAACACCACGGTCTCGCATTTCCGCTCCACCCGGTCACTCATTTGCAACACCTATCTGTGTTCGGTTTGTCCTTACACAGAGGCCATCCGGATTCCCGTTTCGCGTGCGCCGTGAACAGGAATTAATCTTCTCTCTTCGCTCTTTATACGCCATTTAGTCTCAACCCACTCTCCCCCTCTCCTCATCTAAACCCCCCTCTCCCCCTCCTCCTCAACTATCCTTTCCTTCCCCCCCAACCCCTACTTCTTCAGTCCTTCATCCTTTCACCCCTACTCCCCTTCCCTTCTTCCCTCTTTCCTCCCTCTTCCCCTTCCCTCTGCTCCTCACTCCCCTCTCCCCCCTTCTCTCTCTCCCCCTCTCCCTCTTTCCTCCTTCACCCCCCTCCCCTCACCTTCTCCTTCTCCCCCATCGTCTCCTCCTCTTCCCCTTCTCCTCCCCCTCTTCTTCCTCTCCCCCCTCTTCTTCCTCTCTCCCTCCCCTTCTCCCTCCTCTTCTCCTCACTAAACCACATGACTTTACACATCACATCACATATGATGTGCCATACTAATACCACACACACCAACTAATACATAATACGTACTAATACATACTAGTACATACTAATACTTAAACCAACCCTAACATACACACGTCCAGACCCCCCGCATACGCACTTATACTCTTCTCACACCACACACAACACACCTATACATACCAATACGTACTAATACATACTAATACATACTAATACATACACCCACCCCATCATACACGTCCTCCACGTCCACGTCCCCCCAATCTTACGCACTAATACTCTCTCATACACACACACAACACACACACACCCGTATACATACTAATACCTACACCAACCCTAACCTATACACACACTCCAGACCCCTCCCCCACACGCAATTTAGCTGGTCTCACCTCACCCTCCCTCCTTTTATCACCCTATTATCTCCCTTATTTCGCTCTCGCGTCTCATGTTTGATCTTGACCTCGGCCGAAATCAGATCGCCATGTTGATTCGTTAGCTACTGCACGCATTTTTTTTCTCTCCTTCTTTCTGTGTTTTTCTCTCTCTGTGTATCTTTCTGTTGAAGAGCGTGGCTCGAAACGTTATAAGACTTGTTTTTAATTATATTTCACTGAGCGCCATACTAATACAATTTTCGTTTGTCTTCCACCTGCCTTCGTCTTTTGTTTATTTTCATAAAGCTTCCCGTTATATATATATATATATATATATATATATATATATATATATATGTAAATGTTGTCTGTCAGCTGGGACAGCCTTCATGTGACGCCTGTACAACACATCGTCGTTCAAGATTCCGGAAAAACCATTCTTTACATTCTCATACTCTCCACGTGTGGATCCTCAAAGATGAAGGGACCCTATATGATATCAAGTATAGCATATTGGAGCGATCGGATCCCCATATTAACAGGAGCGAACGCTGCAAGCTTTGTACAACCGAGCGAGCAATGATACTCAACGACTCCCTGAATCACTGGATACTTGCATCCATCTCAAACGCTACCTGGTGCGAGTATGGGATCCCCCGTTTTGCGATTGACGCGGAAGGCAACCCAAGGGATATATGCCTCGTTCCATCCTCTTTTGGCCGACAGTATCTGGCCTAAGCTATATAACCCGTCCTCACTGACCCAGACTAGTGGGTGACAAACTGACCAAATGGCCGTAACAGAGTCCTGCCTCCCACAGGTGAAGAGTTACAATTGTCTTCAGCTTTCAGGTCTGATAGAACGTTGATGGAGCTACGCTCTTTGAAATGCGAAACCATTGCTCACTTTATGACTAGACATAGACTTAAATATACTGGTCTGTTGAACTCTGAACAGTTTTACTCTCTCCATTTCTTTGTCATTCTCTCTCCATATTGTCCCCTTAATCCTTTCTGTAGAAGAGCATTTGCTCGAAACGTTAAATGCTTTTCCATTTTCCCCGAGCGTTAAACTTAAAATACTTAACTTTTGCTCCTATATTTTTCTTGGTCTTTTCTTTTCTGTAAATTTGAACTATGCAAACACACACACACACACACACACAAAGACACAAACAGTGTCACGAACATGCACGTGCGATCAGTGACACACACACACGTGTATATATATATAGATATATATATATATATATATATATATACATACAATCACACATACACCCACACACACTCATATACATACACACATACTTTTGTATTGACGCAGACCCCATGTCGTCTCACGCTAAAAGGCCAAACGGAAACTGAAAACACAAAGGAACAACAACATATTAAGGAGTCTGTAATTGAATTTTTGTTTTCCCTCCTCTTATTTGTTCTGTTTTGTTTTCTTTTTTTGCTCTGAATTCTATAGTTTAAATATTCATGAGTCCTCGTCGAATGATGGAGGAGACAAGAAGAGACATCAAGTACAACGACGCAAATAATATCAATAGTATAAAGAGTAACAACACTGACAACAAGGAATCCCTTTCTCCAGGTCGATTGAATTATTAGATATAATACTGAAATTCTCCCTCAAGCTACAACTCACAGTCTTCACGTGATCATATACAGGGGTATACCAAGTGTTTCTGTAAAAATAGAAACAAATGAAAATAAGAATGTGCTGGATGGGTTGCTTTGATCAGGTCTGCCTAT
>NC_043002.1:104087736-104097736 GCF_006345805.1 Octopus sinensis
GAAGGGATTTTGGAATGCGTTCAGCAGATGAGAACCTAGGTAACATCTGACTAGGTACTGTAGTTTAGTTTCTGCGTCGATCAAGCACGTCTGCTGTATATTTCCCCGGTAACCTCATGAGTACAAATAGATATATATTTCTTTATTGCCCACAAGGGGCTAAACATAGAGGGGACAAACAAGAATAGACAAAGGGTTTAAGTTGATTACATCAACCCCAGTGCGAAACTGGTACTTTATTTATCGACCCCGAAAGGATGAAAGGCAAAGACGACCTCGGCGGAATTTGAACTCAGAACGTAACGGCAGACGAAATACGGCTACGCATTTCGCCCGGCGTGCTAACGTTTCTGCAAGCTCGCCGCCTTAGAATACAAATAGATATCGCTTTGCTGTGAGAGGACTAAGGGTATTGGAGGAATAGTTCATGATTAGACGAAATGAAGACATAACGGAGGGCTAGTAGGAAGCAATTCCCAAAGCCTTGTGACTTTACCGTAAGTTTCAATAATTCTCTGTATATCCTTTGGAATAGAAATTGTATTCTAGGCTATGCAGTGGTAGAGGACCGATATCTCTGTAAGAGAGATACATGAGAACATGTGTTACATTATATATATTGCTGTAAAAATGAGTAGCCAGCTCAGCTGAATGATTTCTGTTGAAATTAGCTGATAGATATATTAACGAGAGTTACTCACAACTCATCATTTTATTTCACAAACCGGAAGTACGGTGAATAAGTAGAATCGTGGACAGAAATGGCATTTCTTCCAGTTTCAACATCTACCTATGTTGACTTCTCCATGTTAACTAAAGATGCGATGAATCACTAGGGTCGTTGAAGTTGGATATCTTCTGCTCCATGGGAGTTTTAGGTCTTGTAACTAAAGCAGAAAGAAATGTTTACTAAATCGGTAATTGATGTGCACAATGAGATTCCATTATTTAGTTATTTTAATTTCTGTCCGTTTAATTCTAATTAAACAAATTAATTGAGATTTACTTGGCTTAAAAGTGAACTAAATATTATCAATTTCTGATTAATTATTAATTATATTTCTTTTGTAATTAATCTATTCATAATTTCTATCATGATTGATGACGATAGTGATGCTGATGATGTCGACGACAAGAAGATCAAGGACAACAATCGCAAATATAACACCGATCATATAGCTAACAACAACAAGAGCAACACCAATACAAATCGAATATTCCATTCGCCAATGATATACGACTGAATCAGACGAAAGCATTGAAGAACACATGTGGGTGGGTTTCTATATAAATGACGTAGATTTCGTCAAATATATGGTTCAGCGTAAATATGAAGGATGAGAGCCAACGCCAAACTAATACAGGATCACCTTGTAGTTGTTTTCTTTTTTTTTTTCTTCTTCTTCGTCTCTTCTTCTTCTTCTTCTTCTTCTTCTTCTCTTCTTCTTCTTCTTCTTCTTCTTCTTCTACTCCTTCTCCTTCTTCTTCTTCTTCTTCTACTTCTCCTTCTACTCCTTCTACTTCTTCTACTCCTTCTACTTCTTCTACTCCTTCTACTTCTTCTACTTCTCCTTCTTCTTCTACTTCTTCTTCTACTCCTTCTACTTCTTCTACTCCTTCTACTTCTTCTACTCCTTCTACTTCTTCTTCTTCTCTTCTTCTTCTTCTTCTTCTTCTACTTCTCCTCCTTCTACTTCTTCTCTTCTTCTTCTTCTACTTCTACTTCTTCTGCTTCTTCTTCTACTTCTACTTCTGCTTCTTCTTCTTCTTCTACTCCTTCTTCTACTCCTTCTTCTTCTTCTTCTTCTTCTTCTTCTTCTACTTCTTCTTCTTCTTCTTCTTCTATTTCTACTTCTTCTTCTTCTACTTCTACTTCTTCTTCTTCTTCTTCTACTTCTACTTCTACTTCTACTTCTTCTTCTACTCTACTTCTTCTTCTATTTCTACTTCTACTTCTTCTTCTTCTACTTCTTCTACTTCTACTTCTACTTCTTCTACTTCTTCTACTTCTTCTACTTCTACTTCTACTTCTTCTTCTTCTCCTTCTTCTTCTTCTTCTCCTTCTTCTTCTTCTTCTCCTTCTTCTTCTTCTTCTTCTTCTTCTTCTTCTACTACTACTACTACTACCACTACTACTACTACTACTACTACTACTACTACTACTTCTCTACTTCTTCTTCTTCTCCTTCTTCTTCTTCTTCTCCTTCTTCTTCTATTTATTACTTTCTCCATCATATCCTTTTTCTTTTCTTTGTTATTTTTCGAGCACCTTCCGGAGTATTCGAGCGGTTCCAAGCAGTGCTGTTTTATTATTAGGGCGGCGAACAGGCAGAATTCTTAGTAGGCCAGGCCATATGCCTAGTGCCATTTTATTCGTCTTCTCGTTCTGAGATTTAATTCCACCGAGTTTGTCTTTTATCCTTTCGGGATCGATAGAGTAAGTAACAGTTCAGAACAGGGATTGATGTAATCGACTATTGCCCCTCCCCTCAAAAAGTTTCAGGCCTTGTGCATATCGTAGAAAGGATTGTCCTTATTATTGCTTTTGGTGATTTTATACTATTACTAATAATATTAATGGCAAATCAATAATGACGATGACGACGACGATGTTGTCGGGGATAATGATGACAATAATGCCCCACAACAATAACAACATCATTATTATTATTATTATTATTATTATTATTATTATTATTATGAAGAAGAAGAAGAAGAAGAAGAAGAAGAAGAAGAAGAAGAAGAAGAAGAAGAAGAAGGAAGAGAAGAAGGTGAAGAAGGAAGAAGAAGAAGAGCAGAAGAAGAAGAAGAAGAAGAAGGAAGAAGAAGAAGAAGAAGGAAGAAGAAGAAAGAAGAAAAGAAGGAAGAAGAAGAAGAAGACGAAAGAAGAAGAAGAAGAAGAAGAAGAAGAAGAAGAAGAAGAAGAAGAAGAAGAAGAAGAAGAAGAAGCATTTAGATGTGGATGCTAATTTAATCGATCACTTTCATAATAACCAGTCGTAATGGACGATAAAATAACGTTTAATTGTAACCACTCTCCGAAGAAATATAAATGGCGCTATGAAATCTTTTCTCATAACCTCACAAGGTTTGGGAATTGGTCGTATTTATTTTATTTCATTTTATTGTAATTAATACTTTTTTGTGTGTTTTAATAGTATTTCTAATTATATGTTTTTCTGTCATTTTATTTTCGAAATATTTCGTTTTCCTTATGTTCGTCTCATTGTTCTTATAAAAATTTTGGATATCATAAAATATAAAACATTCATGTGTGGGTAGATGTGTAAAGGTTCATGGCCTAATCGACAATGGGTCGTGTTGGTTCCACGCTCAAGAGGTCAAAGGTTCAATTCCTCAATGAAGGTGAGTGGCCTGGATGATAGCACATTCTCTTCACGATGGCAAGATCACGGTTTCTTATTCCTGGCCGTGCGGTGCATTGTTTGATCTAAACGCTTCATTTAAAATCGCTTCCCTCCAGAATACTGCAAATAGCACTGTAAAGGACTGGTGTTCTGCTCAAGGGTCCTTCTGTGACAAAAATCACCCATAACCCACCCAGTGTTAGAGGTGAAGTCAATACTATCCAAGGTATATTATTTACTTTTATTTTCCATTTCTTCATCGGTCAGCAAGTTGTGTCCCTGACCATGACACACTTCTTCGCTTTGCTTTGATCTATTCGATTCAAAGTGAGTGACATTCGATTACTAGCGCAAATTTTCCTCCCACGTCAGCCGTCAAATCATTTCTGTCACGCTGCGTGAAGGACAGCATATCCCAAGTAACGTCATTATCGACTGCAACATTATAAGCCAGTGCGATGTATAAACATTCGTAAGAAACCGGTCACACAAAACATTCTTCGAGAATTAAAACTAATATCAAGTAGAATAGATATCAATGCTGAATGGCAGATTGCGGTTAGCGTCTCACCTTTGCTAGTTTCAGGCATTGCACAACAATCATGCTGGAGCACGGCCTTGGAACATTTACTTGGAAGAAATCCAATTCCATAAATTAGGTGTCAGAAACAAAGTAGCATCAGGCGATGGGACCGCACGCACGCACACACACACACACAGAAACATACAAACATCTGCCACATTCATTCATAAAGCAATGGGCCGCCCATTTCTATAGTAGTAGAGACACTTGCCGAAGATACCGCACCTATGGTTGTGAAGCGAGGTTGTGAACCACACATACATGACTGCGTCTGCAATTTAACGTGTTTTATTAACAGATGGTTTTTTCCAGCTTCATATTATTGTCATTTTTGTTGCTCTTTTATTCTAAAGGTTAAGATACACTGTCAATGACAGAACATATAAGAATGGAGATCAACCCTGCTCTGACAATAAATCTTTGCGCAAGAATATAATGAATTACCGAAATTCAAAAATCCGTCATCCGTAGTGATTACAATAGGTTGTAACTTCAAAATAGTATTAAGTTGTAACGTCAAAACAAATACACATATTAAATCAATCCACCAAGTTTTAGTTACTACAATCAACTCCAAACACAGAAAATACATTCTTCGAAAATTTGTTTCTAATTTCAGAAAGTGATTTCTTAAAATCATTTCAACGAATCGTCATTCAAACGTAATTTCTGGTACGAAGTGGTCTCAAACGAATTTTGTTCTAAACATTCAAACACAAATAGAAAACCTCATAACGATCAGCTACGTGGTTTAAAATGCGGCTCTCACGAAAAATCAGTACGACCATATGTGAAACATTCACAAATCCCATTCTCTGTAATATGACACTGAAATAATTAGAAAAAACACGTCGGCCAAGTGGGCTGCTAGAATCTGTCTCCAAATGTTGGTGTCGTAACTCATCAGCGATTAAAGTTGATCAGTAAACGATCAAGGATGAGAACATAGTAAGAAAAATTTACCTGACAAAATCAGCAGCGAAACATCGCAAAAGTACGAGGGTGAGTTAAAAAGTAATGCTATTTTGTTTAGGACAGGTATAATTACCAACATAGGAACATGTCTCATACATCGAAATGAAGCTGGTCCTCTGTGGATCACATCCCTTCTTCTCAACATAGTCACCGTTTCTCTCAGTAGCAATGTTCCACATTCGAATGAGAGCATATATTCCTGCCCCGTAAAATTCCGTTGACTGTTCTTTAAGCCACTTGTTCACTACAGTTTTCACTTCCTCGTCGCTGGAATAATGTTTGCTTCTCAAAGTCCGAAGGCGCTAAATCTGGTGGGTTTGGAGGTAGTGAAAAAGTGTCTCAAAGAACGGTCAACAGAATTTTACGTGACAGGGATACATGCTTTCATTCGAAGGTGGAACATCGCTATTGAGAAAAATGATCCAAGTGTTGAGAAGTAGGGATGTAATCCACAGAGGACCAGCTTCATTTTGATGTATGATACATGTTACTGTATTGGCAATTATACATGTCCTAAACAAAATGGCGTTACTTTTTGACTCACCCTCGTAGTCGAGTCGTTATCTTTCATTTCTTTCTTGACAGTTTCATAAATTAGACGTCCATTCTCATTGCAAATAGTTTTCTATGTCAATGGAAACATAATCTGCTTCTTTTATTTTGAGAGAATTTTCGCAGAATTCCTCAAATATGTTGTACTTTATATATTTTTCCAGTCAAACAGACTACTACTGATTTCTCCTCAGATTTATCCGTTCCGCCATTTTAACAACATTCGTGAAACCAAATAACGACGGGTTGTCATACAGAAAAAAGAGATTTTTACTGGCAATGTCAATTGTAATCTCTCAAATATCTCGATATACTACAAGCGAAAAGCTTGTGAAGAAATTTCTTTGGGAATGAAGAGCTTCATACATAAATAGTGGTTATTATATTTATAATAATATTATATTTTAATGATAATAAGTATATTTATCGAATATTTTAAATTCTACTCTTTTACATTTACGCAGTACACAGACACGGAGTAGAGAAAATGTCAGCAAAGATTACGCGTCTAAAGCTGCAAATACAAATAAAACATACGACAGCAACTGTTGTAATGACGTCAGCAGCTAATTCATTTGTATGTATTAATTTCTTTGTCTAATTATTTTTATAAAAAGTGGTACAATTAACGTAACTTGCATTGTAAATCACGACTTTCAATAAGTTATGAATCCGGTTGCTATAATTAAAAGGAATGATTTAAAAGATCTGAAGCACATAGACATAACATATCTACAGCCAACATTCGCGTTCCATCCTCTTTCACTCATAAATATGTCTATTAGGAAATTCAGATGGGTTGTACTCATTTTCTACCACCATGGCCTCATCATCAATTATTTAACCTCCGTTTTCTGTGCCAGCATAACTTAAACAGTTCGGCATGAATTGGTGATCAAGAAGAATGCATCATATGACAATGTTGCTTTTGACATGGTTTCTATGATCTGAGGCTTTTCCTAATTTTGGCCACCCTACAGAATAATCTGGGTGTTATCTACGTGGCTCTAGTACCACTCAGCACACAAAATGTCATATTTTTTATATATATCAGTTTTAAACTGTTAAAACATGTTATAAAACATTATGTACAAAGATATTTAGCAAATATGGATAGAGTATAACGTATTTATGTATCGTAAATGAATATTTGTTTAGATTTATCGAGATTTGTTTAGATTTATCGAGCTGACACATTACCTATTTATTGGAGAAATAACTAGCAAAAAGTTCATGTTAAATGCTCATAAATAAATCAATGCTTATATTTTGCATGTAATTTCATTTCAATAAACAAATAATTTCCTGAAAAGTAAGATTTCCTCTCTATAATTGTCCACACTATTTGCCGAAATAGCCAATATGTTAATAACCTACGAAAATACATCAGTCGGAAAAAGGATATCATTATGAATTTATAATGAATCATCAGCTTGTTTTTAAAAATCGGTCAGTAATGTGAGATATATTTTAGTGAAATAATCAATTGAAATAAAATAGTGTGTATCTAGTTACGTATTTGACTCTGAAGGTATAATTTGTATTTAGTTTATTTACTTTAAGCTTTGTGCAAAAATGAGGTTCGCAAAATTCATTTCGGACAACAGGTTTTCAATGTATGCTAGTTCAAGACGCCATATTTTCTAACTACACTTAGTAACTGATACTACTGACACCTATCGGATTCTCAAATAACTTTCCCTCGTGATGTATATTTATTATTTGTGGGTTAACGAGATAACCAATGGTTTCATGCGATGGGATTTTCACAATTTTTTCAAACGTGACACACAGAAGTGTTGGTACTCGTCACATGCAGACGAGTAACAATAAACCATGAAATCATCGGTTATGTTCTGAACTCATTGCTAAAGTACATGTACGTATATATATCTATGTGTGTGTATGTGTATGTATATATACATACATATATATATGGTGAGAATTTACAAAATACAAAAGACGAAGATAGGTGTGTAAATAAAAAACTGATGTATTAGTGTAACGCTCTGGAAGGGAGGAAGTCTTTTACGTTTCGAGCCTAGGCTCTTCGACAGAAAAGGAACACAGAAAGAATCAGGGAGAGAAAATAGAAGTGTGTGTATGTGTGTGTGTTGATGCGAATATATCCATCTTCGCAAAAAGTAACAGATTGTGACATGGGTGTAAAATCGATCGGCACCTTCTCCATACTATTCCACGCCAAGCAACTGCCGTTGGACATTCCAGCTAGATTCCGAAGTATGCCAAAATGTGAGTAATGATTTATCCAGCCGAAAAAATAATACAGCAAAAACATTCAGCGTTCGAGCCTGACTTTTGTATGTGATGTATTTTATCTGTAACTATTTCGATCATTGGGTTACGGTCAATTTGGGACAGCACTTCGAAGTATCTTGGTCTGCAGGCCTTATGTCGGATTTAAAATGTGGAGTTTATTCCATCGGTTTTTTATTGCTGAACTGCGAAGTTAAGGAGGCATAAGCAGCTCAGCACTGATAGCTAGGTGGTGTGAGGGTATATACATTGGCATATTGAAAAACACATGCACACGCACACATATACACACACATATCACTTCCGCTTGTACGTTACCATTGATGCTGTTACACTTGTACAGATTCTCTTTCTTTATCTCACATTTTTCAACGAGGCATTTGAAATATGTTGCCGTCAGTTGTGCTTCTTACGTGAATCAGGCTCTTGTTGGATTTCAGAGTATAGACGGTCCATATGACTTTCGGAAACTTCTTCATTGTCTTTGGACAAGACGTTGCAAAACCAGACGTTATTGCTATATCTTGTCCTGAATCAAGATTGTGAGCATAAAACTTTTGGCGTAATGCAATAAGTCCTTGTTCGGCTTTTATCAAAGATTCGGTTACCAAATATTGGTGCAAATGATTCCAAGAAATTATTTTGTACTATAGACACAAGGCCCGAAATTTTGGAGAGGGGGCCAGTCGATTACATCAACCCCCGTACGCAAATGGTACATTATTTATCGACCGTGAATGGATGAAAGGCAAATTCGATCTCGCCAGAATTTGAATTCGTAAAGACAGACCTGATACATATTTCATTACTACCCACAAAGGGCTAAACACAGAGAGGACATACAAGGACAGACAATCAAATTAAGTCAATTTTATCGACCCCAGTGGGTAACTGGTACTTATTTAATCGACCTCGAAAGGATGAAAGGCAAAGTCGACCTTGACGGAATAATGTTGCCAAGATATTACTGGAATACATTTCTGCTTATCATTCCCGATCTCCTGCTGTTAAGAACAGTCTTACTTCTTGCAAAATACCCAGTAGCTTTCCTGTTGCATTTAAGAAATCTTTGTGTCACGCAATATGTTTACATCAAGACTTTCCCATTATTATTACATTGTACAATGACAAGAATTGGAAGCAATAATCAGGACGGCTGAGGACAAATGTTGACCAGAGGAACAACACAGTTGCTCTCCTTTTCATCTGAAAAGTCTTTGAATGCATTCAGCAAGCTGTCAATATTTTATTGCTAGTTTAATAAGCAGCCCGTGAAAACAATACATCGTCAGCACATTTGAAGGCCCAGGTTACGTATGGATTACAGTACTTCCGTACGCATTTTATTTTACATACATTGCATTTAATATTGTGTATTGATAGAGGAAAGCTTTGAGGTGTTCAACTTTAAATTACATATAATTTTCGTCCGAAAACCTTGATGGAGCGTTTATTGATCTTGTATCTACAGAAAGGTTTATTCGGCGTTATGTTTTCTATCGTGTGCGTAGCCAGTAAGTATTGGTATATGTGTTATCTGCGTATACCCCCCCCCCCCACACACACACACATTATAGTATATCATAAGAGGCATAATATAATCACCCTAGATATTTTCTCCAAGACGGCAACCAATCCTCCGGATATATCTAATTTGACATTTCAATATTTCACCTTATCTCGCCTCATGTTACTTATTTCAGCATATTTATCGACACCTACACAACATTCTTCGAAAAGGACACAAAGCATTTTATCTAGAATTCACAAAGTCAATTAACCCGAATGCCACCTGATTCGGAATGGATTCTGCTGGTTCATAAATGTGAATTCTACGTATATCCCATGAATAGAACGAATGTTTGCTATATATATATAGAGAGAGAGAAAGAGAGAGAGAGAGAGAGAGAGAGAGAGAGAGAGAGAGCGTGAGAGAGATACATACATACATACATAAGTGTGTGTGTGTGTGCATAATAAAAATGATAATAATAAAACTATTTTGGGTCTATCTCCACTATTTTTGTCTCATTTTCTATTTGAAGAATTTGGTAATTAACCATCCAGAATTTGGTCCAGAAAAACATTCCTTGTCCCTTTGTATGAGGCACTATTGATTAGTGTGAATTCCATTTTAATTTAGTTGAAGATTTTTTTTATCTGATCTTCAAATAGATCTGACGGCGTTTCTTCTATTCTTCCGGGATTCGAGTTTAAAAATAGTTATATTCAATAACTATATTCG
>NC_043002.1:104102736-104110236 GCF_006345805.1 Octopus sinensis
CTTTAAAAAAGTTTTTAGCTGCTATTTCTAATGAGTTCAGTATGCGGCAAAGTAATTTTTTACTAAGCCCTTTTATAATGTAATAATTTGAATTTGCCTTGAATGGTCCCTTTGCATACTGAAAACTTGGTGAAATTGATTAATAATTAATTAATTTTGCCCTCAATTGTTGAAATTATAATTAATCTCCCTCTGATTAATGCTTCGGATTTTACCGAAATAAGCATAGTGTTTGATGTTTTTAACCCACGCTGGTGGAAAGGGGAGAACAGAGATTCTTCGCTTGCTTATTTGAATTTGTTGGCACTGTTAGTTACGAGCAAATCTTCGAAAGGGTATGTTCTTATTTTCAGTTTTTCCAATCCAACCAAGGAATTTCTGAGCTGATGATAGAGAAGTGTTGTTTTTTGACTAATCTTGAAACGTACGTTCTCAAATAACCTTAGCATTTGATTTTTCGATGTCCTTCCCAACTTTTGTGAGTTGAATTAAGCAAACACTATATATGAGAGAGATTTTCTTTAAGTATTAGAAATAGCTTTAAAAAAGTTTTTTAGCTGCTATTTCTAATGAGTTCAGTATGCGGCAAGTAGTAATTATTTTACTAAGCCCTTTTATATAATGTAATAATTTGAATTGCCTTGAATGGTCCCTTTGCATACTGAAAACTTGGTGAAATTGATTAATAATTAATTAATTTTGCCCTCAATTGTTGAAATTATAATTAATCTCCCTCTGATTAATGCTTCGGATTTTACCGAAATAAGCATAGTGTTTGATGTTTTTAACCCACGCTGGTGGAAAGGGGAGAACAGAGATTCTTCGCTTCTTATTGAATTTGTTGGCACTGTTAGTTACGAGCAAATCTTCGAAAGGGTATGTTCTTATTTTCAGTGTTTCCAAATCCAAACCAAGGAATTTCTGAGCTGATGATAGAAGTGTTGTTTTTTGACTAATCTTGAAACGTACGTTCTCAAATAACCTTAGCATTTGATTTTTCGATTGTCCTTACCCCCAAAATTTTGTGAGTTGAATTAAGCAAACACTATATATGAGAGAGATTTTCTTTAAGTATTAGAAATAGCTTTAAAAAAGTTTTTTAGCTGCTATTTCTAATGAGTTCAGTATGCGGCAAAGTAATTTATTTTACTAAGCCCTTTTATATAATATATATATATATATATATATACGGGGGTAAGCACATAATTGTGATTTAAGTTGGTAAAAATGGGTACTGAAATACCAGAGGTTGAGTAATATACTTTATTAAAAGCAGCAGAAATATCACAAAAAGTGCTGCTCAGACTTTCACGTTCCCGTTCGTCGAACAGTTTTGTTAGACTGCAAGAAAACTGTTCGGCTACTCATAGGCCCAAATGTACCTCTTTACTCTTTACTCCTTTACTCTTTTACTTGTTTCAGTCATTTGACTGCGGCCATGCTGGAGCACCGCCTTTAATCGAGCAACTCGACCCCGGGACTTATTCTTTTTGTAAGCCCAGTACTTATTCTATCGGTCTCTTTTGCCGAACCGCTAAGTAACGGGGACATAAACACACCAGCATCGGTTGTCAAGCAATGCTAGGGGGACAAACACAGACACACAAACAAACACACATTCACGTATATATATATACATATATACGACAGGCTTCTTTCAGTTTCCGTCTACCAAATCCACTCACAAGGCATTGGTCGGCCCGGGGCTATAGCGGAAGACACTTGCCCAAGATGCCACGCAGTGGGACTGAACCCGGAACCATGTGGTTGGTAAACAAGCTACTTACCACACAACCACTCCTGCGCCTATACCGAAATAACTTAACATTGCCCGATGATTATCTAGAAGATTACCACTCGTTTGTATAATAACCACCTCCGAGGTTCTACTAAGGGTTACACAATGGTTTAGGCAGAGAACACGTTTATTATTCTGTAAAAGAATAGAAATGACAGTTAATTCGAAGTTTCGTCCACCGAAGCCAACATAGGGCTCTGGTATATTTGACTTCATATTTTTTTTTCGTTATCTCTATACTCTTCGTTAAATTCTACACACTTTGTACATTTATAAAGAAGTATAAATATTCACCTATTCCTATATTCTTTCTTCTTTTATTCTTGAACACTGTTCAGTTATTGAAGAATTGTGTATTACACATATTTTGTCACACCTTCACTATATAAAATGCATTGCACAGTTTAGATAAATATCTCATCTGAAAGTTCAGTTGGAATTATAATATTTATTCGTCGAATTTTACAGATTTTTGTAGAAACAGTTAATTCTACAGAGCAGAACAAAAAGTAAAGAAGATAATGCGCAAAGTTATCCATGTGACCTCCCATCTTCAAAGAGTTCAGGCCGTATCCGGAATATTTGATGTCTTTTCTTACTGTATTCTTTGATGCTCTATTCTTTGATGCCATGGATACTAATCCATTTTAGTGTCGGAGGTGGTCTCAGCAATGTGTGATTTGTATGGAAAGTGTGTTCAATTGTTCCTGAAGAGCTTATGATGCTTGTTTCAACGGTGATATTTGAGTCGAGTTGTTGTGATCAGATGCGTTTTAGGTATTAACCTTAGGTGTCCCCTTTGATGTTTCCCTAACAATTCTTTGCGCACAATATGATGCTGAAGTATATTCTCCTTTCGGATGTTGCAGCAGACGAGGACCTCTTCTTACGGTTCAAATATGTCCATGGCTTCTTGTCAGTTTCTCTGATAGCTTTTTGACAAACGGGTCACATCACGAATAATATTTGGTTTATCAGTCTCAGCTCGAGAGTTACGGCCAAGCTGGCGCATGGCCGTTAGCTTTGTAACACTTTCGCTACTTGAAAGCTCTTCTGATGTGTAGCATTTGGCGAATGAAGGAGTTTCAAGGATATTTCCCCTCATCAGCGTCTCTTGTAGAGAGATGGGTTCATCTGGATCCCTTTACTGGAGGAGAACGAGTATTGTTTTGAAAACACCTCCATCCGCACGATCTAGATCTTTCAGGCTTTTGGGCAGGACATCGAAGGAATGTGGGTATTTGAAACTAAAGCTGTCGCAGTATCTAGTCAATATGAAGTGGCGCCCCCCTCGACTGTTTCTGTATCTTTCCTGATTCATGAGAATAGTGAATAAGCAATCATTTGTGTTGCAAATAAACGCCCACTTTAATAGAAATTCATTATATTTGACAAAAGCAGTTTTAGTTTAAAAAGGCAAAAACACATCGTGATAAACGTACATACATCATGTTAAGAAAAACTTATTGCGGTATTCATGTTCGATCCCGTAAGGATGGCTTGTGTTTAAAAACAAAATGTTCATATATCATACAGAGACGGACAGAGAGAAGTCATCTCTGAAGCATCGAACTAGAAAATCAGATGCTATTTGGCAAATAATGTTTACTGCAAATAATTTTTTGATAGTGGAAAGGAAGGTATGTAAATATATATGGAAAGCACTCCGTCGGTTACGACGACGAGGGTTCCGGTTGATCCGATCAACGGAACAGCCTGCTCGTGAAATTAACGTGTAAGTGGCTGAGCACTCCACAGACACGTGTACCCTTAACGCAGTTCTCGGGGATATTCAGCGTGACACAGCGAGTGACAAGGCCGGCCCTTTGAAATACAGGTACAACAGAAACAGGAAGTAAGAGAAAGTTGTGGTGAAAGAGTACAGCAGGGATCACCACCATCCCCGCCGGAACCTCGTGGAGCTTTAGGTGTTTTTGCTCAATAAACACTCGCAACGCCCGGTCTGGTAAATATATATACACACACATAGACTGTCGTCTGTAAGTCTGTCTATTTCAATGTGTGTATGCCGTGTTTTAGCTTCTGGCATGAGCATGTGAGAGTGTGTTGATCTGCTTGTGCGTATATTCACACCTCATTCATAATAGCACACCCTTTATCTCAGTGATGCTATATTCTACCAAATAAAATCTCGGCATATTCGCTCCTGTGAGGAGAAAACTCTATTTTTTAAACTTTCATCTTGTATTTCTTTCATCCATTAGGCTATGGCCATAGTTAGGGACCATCTTGAAACATTTTGGAGCCCAGATCTTCCAAAAGTGACAAAGCCGCAAACACACCATTAGCAGGTGTCAAGTGATACATGTGGACAGGTACAGACTCCGTCACACAGACACACTCATGCTAACACACACACACACACACTTATGTATGCGCACGCACGCACATACACATATACGACGGACTTCCTTCGATTCCCGCTCACCAAATCAATTAAAAGTCTTTGGCAGACACAAAGCTAGTAGAAGACACTTGCCCAAGGGGGCAGGCAATGCGACGGAACATGGAATCATGTGATTGAGAAACAAACTTCCCATCGTTTAGATGCGCCTGTCCATCTTTCAAACAATATTATATATAATGCCATTGAAATTTCTGTTTTTTGAGAGAAGATATATCGAAACCGCCCCTATAAATTACTCGTTCTATGTTTCACAGGTCGTGCCATGCAAACTGCAACTTCATTGCTATGTGATAACAATTCTTTCACCTTCAATTTTATCCATTAATATCTCCATTTTGCTGCGTCAATTCCATTTATGGTGCAAAACATTTTGAATTAAGGTCAGTAGATATCGCTATGTTTCTTTGTATCAGAAAAGGGATTGGTCTGTTGTAGATGAGATGTGCAGAAGGAGGTGGTCATGTACAGACAGCAAATGGAGGATGAAAAGAAATCGATAAAAAGGAAGCAGCTAAAAAATGGAAACGAAAAAAATACTAAAGAAATTGCTACAGCAACGAAACCAGAAAGAATCTGGTTATTTATTTTTGTGGCATCAGAATTTCTTTTACTTGTTTCCAGTTACACACACACACACACATCTATGTATGTATGGGTGTATGCGTCTGTAAGTGTGTGTTTGCGTGCTTGGATGCATGTATATGTACGTATGTATACATCTATCTATCTATCTATCTATCTATCTATCTATCTATCTATCTATCTATCTATCTATCTATATATATATATATATATATATGTATATATATACATATATATATATAATATTATATTCACCCACTCTCTCACACAGGTATATATTTGAATAAATTCTTTTTCTCAGAATATTGTAAAAAGAAAGTGACATATGTTCTATTTGATTCTAGTATTGTTTCTTCTTTTATATTTTTCTTCTTTGCCATTCAATTTTGTAGTGCATACTTGTTCGGCTAAACCTTTCCAAACTTCGTCTTTACCTTGTTTACCACTCTTCTATTTGACAATTTTCAATAATCCGATCAGTTTTTCGATTTTCCAAAGAAATATTTGCCTTTGTTGATTTAAATAGCTTACAGGTTTTTATTCACTCTTTTCCTTTTCATACGCGTTATTCATCTTTTAAGAACCTTTTCCGACTTGGACACATTTTCAACTATTTTATTTTCCTCAGATATTCCTGGCTTGTTTTTCACTAAGTTTTTTTTTTTTACTTTACTATATTTCAATTTTTCAATGAAACTTAAAATGCTAAATAAAAGAAGTTGAGAAAAAATTCAATCTTCTTTTCCATTAAAACTTTCTTTTCTGTACTATTTTAATCATCTTATTTTCTCACCGTTCCTTATCTCCTCTTCAGCGAAAGGGCATTGCTTTTCATGAAAACACGTCTTCAAACAAATATTCTGATTCGCTTCTGCGCATTCCTGTATTAAAGGCATTCGTACTTTTGCAACAATTTTAATTAAAATTGGCTACAGACCAATCACGTATAATTAACGCTGATTGATGTAGGAAGAATAATAAAAAGAAAAGAAAGTAGCACATAGACAAAAACAACGGTAAAAATCCGGGCATTTTATAGCATGATTCAATATGAAGGACATTTGTTGGCAGAAAACAATTGCAATCTTATTTATTACTTGAGAAAATATAGTTTCTTCGGCATTTATGTAGGACATGTTGAGACATAATCACTTGTATGTGGTTTTCTATGGCAGTATTCGGTTGTAATATCGGCTTTGTGAGTGCGTTGCAATTAGTAAATATTATAGAAAGGTTTCTCAATAATAATAATTATACAGAATCTAAAATACATAACGAAAGCAAGATATATTTACTATCAATCTGAACAAGCCGATTTATGAGGATCAATTCTTCTCGCCGGAGATCAACAGCGATTGATGAGAAATTCAGAAATAATCTTCTGTATTTGATCACAATACTTATAGCTTCAGTAATTGAAATAAATTGTTCAATATTAGCTTGCATTTTATAAAAGTAATACAGAAACGTCATCGTAATTTTGACTTATGATATATCAAAGTAGTTATTCTATGAAAACCACTCAGTTTATTGTAAAATATCCATTAGGAATATTGCATATATCATCAATATATTGTATAAATATCTCCAGCTTTGCTCCTCGTCTTTCAATGTCATGTTATTACTTGTCTAGTTTAGAAGAAGGAACAACAAACAATGCAAACACGTCTTGCCTCCTCCATCTTCTATCATTCTGATCTCTCACTCGTTTTCTCTCTCCCACATTCTTCCCCCCGCCGCTCGCTCTCTTCTCTTGTAGAAATGTTTTCCACTCCTATATGTTTCAGTGATTTAACAGTGAAACACACAAAAGACAGCAGCGGAAAGCAAGTAAATATGACAATGTATTACAATCAGAAAATTATAGAAATGAAGCAAAAAAACAAAAAGAAAGAAAGAATAGCCATCATGGCTCCCACACGCCGTCATTTGACCTGCTAGAAATAGCAGAGAAATTTTATTCAAAACCAGCCTGACCAAGTACTAAACGGTAGAGAAAATGTTATTAAAATTTAATGGGACGTAATAGGTAGTGTAAGTTTGTGTGCATATGTGTGTGTGTACGTGCGTACGAGTATGTGTGTATGTGTGTGTGTGTGTGTGTGCGTGCGTGCGTGCGTGTGTTCATAAACACAAACTCATATTTGTTGAGAAGGAGCGAGAAAGAAAAACATGAAAGCACAATGAAAGATAACTACATATATTTGAAAATGCTGCAATGGTACCATCAATTTTAAGCGATTATAAGGAATAACACTACGATATCTAATGATAGGTGGACTCAATGCTAATAAGATAGGAGAATTCAGTAAAACTTCGGTTTTACTGGAGTTTTAGTGGGGTACTGTAGTACTTGGTGGTCCTATTCTTTGGTTTTCCCTCCGTTGCTTAAAACTGCTTCAATTGTTTCGTTACTAAATTGGCTCTTTTTCTATATCATTACAACAAACATCCCATAAAAGGGTTTTCTTTCAAATGTCAGATGAGTTCCCGTATTTAATAAGTATTTCTTATAAAATATAATTAGTTCGTGTCAGGTAAATGCTGGGAGATGTTTCGAAGGGCAAATTTATTGAAACGGCTCCGCTGGGGTCGTTAAATACCTAAAGGAAAAGAACGACAACCGTCTTTCATTTGATATATATATATATATATATAATATATATATATATATATATATATATATATATAT
>NC_043002.1:104115236-104125236 GCF_006345805.1 Octopus sinensis
GCATGAGCGTGTGTGAGTTTATATATAACATTATACCTGGCCATCTATCTTTCTACCTGCCTACCTGTATGTCTGCTTATCGATTTATCTATCTCTGTATAGCTAGCTAGCTTGCAATCTGTCATTCTATCCAACTATCAATTTATCTATCTATTTTTCTATCTATCTCTTAATCTATCTATCTAGCTAGCTGTTTGTCTGTCTCTCTGTCTATCTATCCATTTATCCTATCTATCTATCTATCTATCTATCTATCTATCTATCTATCTATCTATCTATCTATCTATCTATATCTATATAGCTAGCTATATATCTGTCTTTCTATCCAGCTATCTATCTAATTATCTACATATCTATTTGTTTGTCTGTCTATTCTATCTATCTATCTATCTATCTATCTATTTATCTATCTATCTATCTATCTATATATCTATCTATTTATCTATCTATCTATCTATCTATCTACCTATCTATCTATCTATCTATCTATCTATCTATCTATCTATCTATCTATCTATCTATCTATCTATCTATCTATCTACCTATCTATCTATCTATCTACCTATCTATCTATCTATCTATCTACCTATCTATCTATCTATCTATGTATCTATCTACCTATCTATCTATCTGTCTATCTATCTACCTATCTATCTATCTGTCTATCTAATCATCTATATATCTTTATTTATCTAGCTAGCTATCTCTCTTTCTGTCCAGCTATCAATCTTTCTATCTGTCTATCTGTGTGTGTATGTGTAAGCGTGTGTATGAATGTGTGTGATTGACGTCGTGCTACCGTTTGCACATTTACGCATATAAATGTTTCGAGTTCATGTTTTCATTTCGGAACATGACTAATCACTCTTCAGTTGCTCACTAAATTCCTGTCTCCTCATGACTCTATAACCCTGAGTTGAACGACCCATCCACCAGGCCACATGCTTTCGAAATTCATCAATGAATATCAAAGATAATGAAGTTAAAATTTCATTGTAAAATCTTCCACTAAGACGTGAAGTGAATTCTAATTATAAATTGCGATAATTTTGTCTCAGACAGTTACGTCATTAATGCTTATATATATTTGTGTGTGTGTGTGTGTGTGTGTGTGTGTGTGTGTGTGTGTGTGTGTGTGTGTGTGTGTGTGTGTGTGTGTGTGTGTGTGTGTGTGTGTGTGTGTGTGTGTGTGTGACTGTCTGTCCTGTTATGAGAAATACAACGTTTAATTTATCAGCAACTTTTAATTTAAATCATTGAGCCATATATTACAATGAGTAAGATGTATGAAACTGAAGGCAGTCTTTGAATGTATCTCTTCATAAAATATAAAGATATGAAGTAACCGGAACGTGCCAACGAATGAGATTGTATGTTGTTGAAGTAATTAGCGGAAATAGCAGCCACATCTCGCTTCAATTACACTCTGCGTTATGAAAAAAGAAGTTCATTTACTCAGAGTTGAAATATCTGGAAAGATAATGAATTGATTATAGATGAACTTATTTAGCCTCAGAGGCACTCAGCCCTCGCTGGAGCTTAAACGACAACCGATGTTTCGTTTGTAAAAAGAAAGACGATATGGTGTCAAAGCGAAGGAAACTCCTGCTCGTATTGCTCTTTAGAATTCGGTTTCGTTTGTTGTCTCGGTACATCTTGAATTCGAGTCCTTCTTGGGAGGAGTTTGACCACATAAATACAAAACATATTTTGCCGTAGTCCCATGACTGCAATCAGTAACAAAATGAAACAAAATGAATGTTGAATGCCTATATAATTATCTTTAATGAAGCATTTCAAAACATTCGCTCAATGTAGAAGTAAGCAAGTGACTGTCGTTAGACCTGTGTATATAACAACCAAAATCTCCAAGAATTCAATGAATATGATTCTAAACAAAAGGGAAATAAACATTAGATCAAACAGATTTAGATGTAAAAACTGTTGGGCTTGGTCACCAGTTGAAGTTCGTTTATCTTGCATGAACTTCATGAGGATTAAAGGCGATTAAAGAAAGCATTAACAGTAAAAATAATAACATACAAATCAACAAACAGACAAAATATAACAATAGTAGAAACACAAAGAACTGTAGTAGCAGCTATACTCTTTTACTCTTTACTCGTTTACTTGTTTCAGTCATTTGACTGCGGCCATGCTGGAGCACCGCCTTTGATCGAGCAATTCGACCCCGGGACTTATTCTTTTGTAAGCCCAGTACTTATTCTATCGGTCTCTTTTGCAGAACCGCTAAGTAACGGGGACATAAACATACCAGCATCGGTTGTCAAGCAATGCTAGGGGGACAAACACAGACACACAAACACACACACGCATATATATATATACATATATACGACAGGCTTCTTTCAGTTTCCGTCTACCAAATCCACTCACAAGGCTTTGGTCGGCCCGAGGCTATAGTAGAAGACACTTGCCCAAGGAGCCACGCAGTGGGACTGAACTCGGAACCATGTGGTTGGTAAACAAGCTACTTACCACACAACCACTCCTGCGCCTATAACAAAATCATTTTAGATTTTTATCACTCTGAATGTATTTCCATTTGGCGAGCACCGATGAACCAATATGAAATGAGTTTCACTAGATAAGATGATGGTATTAGGAATATCATGGGTATATACATGCAAGGTAATTACCACACATATTAAATGACGCTGGAGGAAATAGGAAAGTGTAATTATAAACAAAATACAGGTTGTTCCCGATTGAAACATCTGCTCGATGAGATTTATCATGCCTTGACACGTTTTCCGTCGAACCTATACTGCCCTTTATTTTCTTTAGTACCACACGTCTCATTTTGGTATGAATTATGCATTTAAATTTTTTTAACTATATATATATATATATTATTGCTCATTATATGAAGAAAAAAATAGGCGCAGGAGTGGCTGTGTAGTAAGTAGCTTGCTTACCAACCACATGGTTCCGGATTCAGTCCCACCGCGTGGCACCTTGGGCAAGTGTCTTCTGCTATAGCCCCGGGCCGACCAATGCCTTGTGAGTGGATTTGGTAGACGGAAACTGAAAGAAGCCCGTCGTATATATGTATATATATATATATATATTTGTGTGTGCGTGTATGTTTGTGTGTCTGTGTGTGTCCCCCTAGCATTGCTTGACAACCGATGCTGGTGTGTTTACGTCCACGTTACTTAGCGGTTCGGCAAAAGAGTACGATAGAATAAGTACTAGTCTTACAAAAGAATAAGCCCCGCGGTCGAGTTGCTCGATTAAAGGCGGTGCTCCAGTATGGCCGCAGTCAAATGACTGAAACAAGTAAAAGAGTAAAGAGTATATTGATTTATAATTTGGGTATTACTGTTGGTTCCTGTGGTACGGATATTTTATCGATTATGTACCTTCGAAGTCAACGTTGAGTCACATGTTAAAACGTGTTAAATTGTCAATTAAACCTCCATTTTATGTTTTTCTTTCATTTACGATTTTCTCTCCACAGATTATATTTCAGATTAACTTATATAAGTTTTAATGGCTTCGTTTTCACGAAAATCATTTATGGTTGACACTCGCTCTAGCGAGCAGGGTGACAGTAACGTGTTCCTTAGACACATACATGTCAACGAAGATATTGATTCACATTGAAAGCAGCGCATGGGCTACATAAGAACCTGTTCTATACATTACATAAATATCGAACAATGTCGTTTGAACAACAGTAACGTAAAGTTCCACGAGAAAGCATCAACACTGAGAGTTACCGGACGCAGAGTGTCAACAAACAACCATGGATACATAGGTTTTAAGTATTTCTAAGTAATGTGTTAAAAATCTAGTGTGGGAACAATCAATTTCTGGTACGTTGAATCCCGCTTCAAGTTAAATTTCATAACGGATTCCTGCCGTAAACTGAGATTTTGGAGTGAAGTTTGAAAAACGAAGATTTTGTAGAACGTGGTTGTATGCCAGTTTTGGGGAAGTAGAATTAATAAAATACCATATTTCACACTGCAAAATAGTCAATAGTTGACTTATGAATTTGCCTAATTTCAGGCCTAATATCAAGTCCGAAAATAATTTCTGAACGTTTTCTCAACTTGCAAGGAAACCCAGAAAAAAAATATTTATGCTTTCTTGCGTTCACTTGATAACAAAATGAATTCAAATCTCCTTCTCAAGTGTTCAAATAATGGAAAAAAAAACAACACAGAATATATATATATACATACACTAGCAGTATCGCCCGGCGTTGCTCAGTTTGTAAGGGAAATAACTATAAAGCATTTTTAGAGAGTTATAGCCAAAAAATAGCAAAAAAATGTAAACAAAATGATGGTAAATTTTTTTTTTAGAGTTAAAAAAGGTGGAGTTGCGTCCCCTAGACGGTCTGTGGTTTGGGTTTCTGATTCTCGACTCCATGTCGAATTTATCGACCTTTTCAGAACTGGGGGAACTTTTCAAAATTTTCGCTGCGTTAGTTTTGAATTATGACATTGGGCTATGTGTGTGTCAAGTTTCATCAGAATCGGTTGAAAGCCGTGGTCAGGGTGAGGGTACGAGAAAACAGACACACAGAAAACGCACAGACAAACTGCCGTTTATATAGAGAGAGATATCACCGTGATCATCGTGACTGACCAGGCTATCAGATGTTGCTACACATCGCCGCTCACAATGCGCTTCACATTGTTTTTTTTTAGCCTTCAAATGACGCCACCCCGCTGGCTAAGCGAGCAGGCCAACAGAAGCAAGAGTGAGAGAAAGTTGTGGTGGAAAATTACAGCAGGGATCGCTACCATCCCCTGCCGGAACCTCGTGGAGCTTTAGGTGTTTTCGCTCAATAAACACTCACAACGCCCGGTTTGGGAATCGAAACCGCGACCCTACGATCACGAGTCCGCTGCCCTAACCACTGGGCCATTGCGCCTCCACATATACACATATATATACATATATATATATATATATATAGAGAGAGAGATAGATAGATAGATAGATAGATAGATAGATAGATAGATAGATAGATAGATAGATAGATAGATAGATAGATAGATAGATAATATATTTGCAGTGCTCTCTTTTGTGTGAGCAAATGATGTCATGATTCAACCAAAAATGCCAAAAATAAACTCATTATGTAAACGAATTCAGTAAGAGAGGCTTGGTACCTAATTGTGACATAGGCATTGATAAGGGAGAGCCTTATTGTTGTTTATGTGAAACGCACATTAAAAATTGTACAAGGTATGTGTTGCATTAGGGAAATTGCGTAATACGTTGAGAAACGTACGAAATATTTTCGAAAACATAAAACATTGCATTGCATTAAACAATGTTTCGTATTTATTTACACATCGAGAATATATTGCACAACACATTTACATAAGAAACTACGCAACGGAAACTATGTAAAAACAATGAACGCGAAAATAAAAGTAAAAATATAATATTGAAGAATAACAACATCGGTGAAAAATGACCATAACATACTGTATATTATGATAATTTATATTTTTTATGTGGGTTGGCAATTTCCTAATTTGTATTTATCGTTATCTAATATAAAAGCGTTCATCAAAGATGGCGTCTTATTGAGGAAACATTAAAAAAAAAATTGACGTTTTCATTTATTAATTTTCTTTTAGTCTTTTACCCGTTTCTCTCTCTCTCTCTCTCTCTCTCTCTCTCTCTCTTTCTCTCTCTCACTCACTTTCTCACTCACTCTCTCTCTCTCTCTCTCTCTCTCTCTCTCTCTCTCTCTCATTTTCACTCAATCTCCCACCTCCTGCCTCTCCCCGTGTGTTTCATCAGAGATTTTCTACAGAAATTTTTCAATATAAATAAGATGATATAGATGGAAATCGATGACTGACGAAAGAATTGAATGTAAGTAGAAAAAGAATGCGAGAAATTGGAATCACTACTCTAAATGCCGTTTCACATTCACTGGGATAGAAATTACATACCGTTACGTATATATCTATATCTATATCTATATATATATAGAAATATATATATATATATATATATATATATATATATATATATATATATATACATAATACATACAAAGGCACACGCAAATATATATTTGTATATATATATATATTATAATATATTATATACCACATATATATATCTATATACCTATCTACAAACACATGCATTATATAGGTGTATATATATATGTATATATATATTATATATATATGTATATATATATATTATATATATATGTGTGTGGTTGTGTGTGTGTTGTGTATGTGTGTGTGTGTTGTGTGTGTCAACTATATTTATATAGTGTAGCGAATGTTTTCCGTAAAAGTTATTTGGTGCATGCACAAATATAAACACCCTCACACCCACACACGTGCGCATATGTATGTATACATATATATTTCTATATAAAGTAACGTGTGTGTGCATGCGCATATGATCATGTTACAACGTAAATAACATCGTTATAATGGGGCCCTATATTGTCATAGAATATACATCTTGTGACAATGCACAACAATCACAAGAAGAATACTGAACAACGACGAAGGAACTGTAAAAACCACGAAAATACCCTTGTGGAAGTTCTTATAAATATCCATTCTTGTTTCGTCGCTAGAAAAACCAAAGGTTAAACAAATGATAAAATTCAATAAAGCAACAACTATGCAATAGTAAATACGTTATCTACATCCAATTACGTATACCTCTGGTCCCGAATTTACTTTTCATTGTTCGAATTAACACAGTTTGTCGGAGGAGAATAAATGATGTAATAGACACAAGGATTGCTTGTTAATTGATAAGTACGAATATTAATTGTATAGATGTGCCTGACAGCAAGCAGTTTCGTAATTTCGACACAGCAATGAAGTTATAAAAATGTCATGCAATATCCGTAAAGCGTGAATCTATTTTGTGTGGGTTTTTTTTTTAATCACTCTTGTTTTTAATAAATGATGCGGTAGGGGTGTTTCCTTTGCATCGTTTAATGAGTGGTAAAAATAAAATATTTAGTATTTGTCGATTTTTCTAATGGGAAAGAATATAATGGTATTGACCTTCTTTCTTACACATCTCTAACCTTCAATCGAACCCATGAGCGGGTAGAAATCAATAGCAAATACAGTAGTAATAGATAACTAACACTAAACAAAAAAGGCTTAAAACAAAGGCAGAAACACTGACAGACAAGCGAACAAACAGATGCACGTTGACATCTGTAAATTAGAAATGTAGACGCAAGTATGTCTACACGCATACACACACACAAACATTATCTATATATGTATATATATATAATATATATATATAATATATATATATATATTATATTCTCATTACCCTTTTACTTGTTTCAGTCATTTAACTGTGGCCATGCTGGGGTACCGCTTTTTTTTTTTAGTCGAACAAATCGACCCCAGGACATATTCTTTGTAAGCCTAGTACTTATTTATCAGTCTCTTTTGCCGAACCACTAATGTTACGGGGACGTAAGCACACCAGCATCGGAACAAACAAAGATACAGATACACACACACACACACACACACACACACACACACACCCACACACACACACACACATATATGTATATATATATATATATACATATATACGACGGGCTTCTTTCAGTTACCGTCGGCCAAATCCACTCACAAGGCATTGGTCGGCCCGAGGCTATAGCAGAAGAGACTTGCCCAAGGTGCCACGCAGTGGGACTGAACCCGGAACCATGTGGTTCGTAAGCAAGTTACTTACCACACACCCACTATGTATATATGTATGTAGGCGAACAGACAGAGTGACAGGTAGATACATAGATAGGTAGATAGATAGAGAGATAGAGAAAGAGTGAGTGAGAGAGAGTGAGAGATACGTGGATAGTTGAATTGGTGCATAAAAGCAGGTATACGCATGTGTTTAACAACACATTTATGCTTCCTGTTGTGTAGTTCGAAAACAGCATAAGTTACGCAGAATATCCAAAAGCTGCATGAATGGCTTTCATGAAATTTCGGCTTTCTCACTTTACCTTCTTCCTTGATCAATCTACACACCAATGCAAGTGTATGTATGTGTGTGTGTGTGTATGTATATATATATATATATGGAAGGCACGTGGCTTAGTGGTTAGGGCATTCGGCTCATGATCGTAAGGTTGTGAGTTCGATTCCCGGCGGCGCGTTGTGTCCTTGAGCAAGACACTTTATTTCACGTTGCTCCAGTCCACTCAGCTGGCAAGAATGAGTTGTACTTGTATTTCAAAGGGTCAGCCTTGTCACTCTCTGTGTCACGCTGATTATCCCCGAGAACTACGTTAAGGGTAACGTGTCTGTGGAATGCTCAGCATCCATTGCACGTAATTTCACGAGCAAGCTGTTCCGTTGATCGTATCAGCTGGGACCCTCGTCGTCGTAACCGGCGGAGTCTTTATATATATATATATATATATATATATATATATATATATATATATATATGCATATATATATCAATATATATATAATACATATATATAATATGTATGTAATATATATAAATCATATATACATATATAATTCATACATATATACATACGCATATATATATATATGCATACATACATACATACGTATATATATATACATTTATATATATATATATATATATATATATATATATATATATATATATATATACGTATGTATGCATATAAATATATATACATATATATATATATATATAGGTGTTGCGTATGTATGTATGTATGAATATATATATGTATATATTTATATAATACTAGCAGTATCACCCAGCGTTGCTCAGGTTTGTAAGGAATAACTATGAAGCATTTTTAGAGATGTATGCCAAAAATATCCAAAAAATGGAAAAAATATGTGTAATTTTTTTTTGAGATTAAAAAAAGGTAGAGTTGCGTCCCCTAACTGTTTGTGGTTTCGTATTCCTGATTCTCGACCCCATGTCGAATTTATCGATTTTTTTCAGATGTGGGAACTTTTCAAAATTTTCTTGCAGTTTTGAATCATTGGCTATTGTGTGTCAAGTTTTCATCAAATCTTTGAAAGCCGTGGTCAGGGTGAGGTACGAGAAACAAACACATAAACACTCACAGACACTGCCGTTTATATATATACTAGCAGTATCGCCCGGCGTTGCTCAGGTTTGTAAGGGAAATCTTAAATCATTTTTAGAGAGTTATAAGCCAAAAATAGCCAAGAAATGGATGATGGTATTTTTTTTAGAGTTAAAAAGTGTGCTTCCCCTAGCAGTTTGTGGTTTGTGTTTCTGATTCTCGACCCCATGTCGAATTTATCGATTTTTTTCAGAACTGGGGAACTTTACAAATTTTCGCTGCGTTAGTTTTGAATTATGACATTGGGCTATGTGTGTGTCAAGTTTCATCAGAATCGGTTGAAAGCCGTGGTCAGGGTGAGGGTACAAGCAAACAGACACACAGACACCCACAGACAAACTGCCGTTTATATATAGATAGATTATATATACATTATATATATATAATATATCTATATATTATATATTGTGTATATATATATATATATATATTAATATATAATTATTATATATATACATATATATTATATTACGTATGTATGTGTGTATGTATGTATGTTGTATGTATGTATATAAATGTACG
The DNA here is from genome assembly GCF_006345805.1 of Octopus sinensis. Taxonomy (NCBI): domain Eukaryota; kingdom Metazoa; phylum Mollusca; class Cephalopoda; order Octopoda; family Octopodidae; genus Octopus; species Octopus sinensis. Next base: position 104,124,877 of record NC_043002.1, read on the forward strand.
CAAATGTATTTTGCGCGTCTGATTTTGAGTGTGACTGCATGCATATGTATGTTAGAATATGTGTGTGTGTGCGTGTATACACACACATATACACACATGCTTAACTCCGTATGCCTCTAGCAAACGCTCTCCCTTAATCTATATGCATTCATACGCACGTTGAGTTACACATCCATACACACAATCACACGCACACACACACACACAGGAAGCACAGAGACATCCTTGGAAGAAAATACATCCATATCGACATATTATACAATAATTTAGGGAGACAATTGTTCAGATTAGATTTGAATAGAAACTAATATGCAGATGTGTAGCTTATGTGATGTTATATATTGAAGAATTCTTTATGAC
>NC_043002.1:104132574-104142574 GCF_006345805.1 Octopus sinensis
TGAGGTTTCGGGTTATGTCGGTGGTGGTGGCGGCGGTGCTGGCATGCACGGGATGCTGGTGAAGATCGGGAGCATTATGTTTGTGAGTCTAAGTGGTGATACTGGAGATGACGATGATGTTCATAGTCTTTGCGATGGTGATTTTGTTGGTGATGTTGATGATGATGATGGCGGGGTGTGTTTTAGATGGAGACGTTGTTGGTTTTAGTATGTACGGTGACGTTCGTAACATTGGTATCGATGTGTGGCGTTCAAGCTAAGCTAGGTGATGGCGATGGTGTTGTTGGCGATACAGATATTCCAGCTGATGGTGGAGTTGGTTGAGGAAGTTTACCGTCGTTCTTCATGCTGTTATTGTTGTTCGTGTTGTTGCGAGTATTAGTAATAATGATGAAAAGGCGGCGGGCTGGCAGAATCGTTAGCACGCCGGGCGAAATGCGTAGCCGTATTTCGTCTGCTGCTACGTTCTGAGTTCAAATTCAGCCGAGGTCCGACTTTGCCTTTCATCCTTTCGGGGTCGATTAAATAAGTACCAGTTTCGCACTGGGGTCGATGTAATCGACTTAATCCGTGCGACTGTCCTTGTTTGTCCTCTCTGTGTTTAGCCCCTTGTGGGTAATAAAGAAATACGTATTTCGTCTGCTGCCACGTTCTGAGTTCAAATTCCGCCGAGGTCGACTATGCCTTTCATCCTGTCGGGGTCGATTAACTAAGTACCAGTTACGCACTGGGGTCGATGTAATCGACTTAATGCCTATGTCTGTCCTTGTTTGTTCCCTCTGTGTTTAGCCCCTTGTGGGTAATAAAGAAATACGTATTTCGTCTGCTGCTACGTTCTGAGTTCAAATTCCGCCGAGGTCCGACTTTGCCTTTCATCCTTTCGGGGTCGATGAAATAAGTACCAGTTTCGCACTGGCGTCGATGTAATCGACTTAATCCGTGTGACTGTCCTTGGTTGTCCCCTCTGTGTTTACCTCCTTGTGTGTAGAAATAATTATATTGGTATTAATGATGATATTGCTGGTGTTCATGTTGTTGGAGATACTAATGTTTTAGGTTCAGTTGTTGTCAGGGGTTTCTTGGAGAAGGCGAATGCGCAGGCGATGGCCTCATTGCTGATAATATTGTCGGTGAAACCTTCATTACTCGTGTTGTTGTTTTCGGCGTTTTTTTTCTTTTTTTTCTGTCTTTTCACGTTTTATTGTTGTTGAAGTTGATGTTAGTGTTTTTACCGTTGCCGTTGCTGCTGCTGCTGTTTCCTGTGGTAGTGTTACCGTTGTTAGCTTTAGTGTTGCCAGTTATGATATAGTTTATAATCAATAGGTATTCCTCCATTGCGCCCCCCCCACCTCTCCACCTTCACCATGATTCATTCTACCCACCACCATTCTTCCTGCTCCTTGCCCACCCACGCACCCCGCTACTAACGTTTCAATAGAAAAGTGTAAATCTCTCTGACTCTATGCTATTGTTGACGAGATTTATTAAAATTTTGTAATATCAATTTTATCATTGTGCTAAGCGACATTGTATTCTATTGCCGAGTTAACACGTAGATATTGGAATCTATAGAATTGGCTAATGGTGCGATGAACGACTGATATATCAAGTAATGTATAAATAAGTGTGTTTGTATGTGTGTGTGTATGTGTGTGTGTGTGTGCGTGTGTGTGTGTGTGTGTGTGTGCCAATGTGAACATGAGTATCTGTTGTGCGCGTGCGTGGAAAGTATAAATATATATCTATCGTCATATATATTTATTAAAAAAATCACGCACAGAGAAATACATGTACAAACACACAAGCACACACACGGACATATATATGTTTTTATCATGAATGTATATATATATATATGTATATATATATACATATATATATATATATTATATATATATATATATATATATATATACATTCATTCAAAAATATATATATATATATATTATATATATATATGTGTGTGTGTGTATGTGTGTTTGTATGTATGTATGTATGTATATATATATATATATATATATATATATATATATATGAATTATTCCCTAGTATTGTGCTATCTACAGATTTGCAAGATGTATTATGCATTAATGGAAGCCAGATCGAGTTGCAGGGCCAACAGAAAACAAAAGCCGTTTGAATTATCATTCATTTATCTCTGCTTTAAATGCATTAATAAAAATATTAACATTGTTATCCATATATCCATGTATTCTTTTCTCATTTGACCTTTTGTCATTCCAATTTATCTAAGCTTCAATTGCTGCTGTCACGCTTTTCGAGTCTTTGAGACGAAATATTAAAAGGCAACAGACAATTTTCAATGGTCGATCACGATATACTTCTAATGTGGACGATTTTATGGCATCCACAAAACGGAGTTCATCAGAATAAGTATTTTGTGTAATGATCTCCTAATTATAATACAGTCGAAATATCACCGTTTCAAATTGAATAGTCGACCAAATATCAGTTAGATCTCTATTATGTTGAAGCATCCTCATTTTAACATCCATGCGAGATCAATTTATGAAGAATGTTGCCATTCATATATTATTTATATTATTTACATTTGACGTATATTTGTCCTCATCATTTCAGCTTATATACCCTCCAGACTTCATCAGTTGTCTTGGGGATATTTCGAACATGGGTTCTCATTCCTAATGTATTTTCGAAGTTGTTGTTGTTGTTGTTATTATTATTATTATTAATATTATTATTATTATTATTATTATTATTATTATTATTATTATTATTATTATTATTATTATTATTATTATTATTATTATTATTATTATTCTATATTTGAATTTTGCTTTATGTTTGTACAAGTTGGCTTTAAATCTCACCCAGAGACCTCAAGAGACAACAGGTTGGACGTTCACGTTGTTGTTATGCCTAGAGTGCCATATATTTGTTTCTTTTTCTGGTGTTGTACTAGTGAATGTCTAATAAATAAATTTTAAAAAAAGTTTGTTTTAAACCTTGGGATTACATAGAGAGTATTTTGCGTAGGATATGAGCAGTTCCGATGAGCGCTATCTTTTGAATTTCTGCCATTTTGGGGTTTCCTGGTATTTGAGTTAGGTAGCAATCAGCCCCATTCGCTATCATTCCCAGGGCACCTATGACAACATGTATTGTTTTAGTCTTCAGGTTCCACATTTTGCTGATTTCTATTTCAAGATCTTTATATTTGCTCAGATTTTGGTATGTCTTGACAGATACGTTTATGTCGTTTGGGACAGTCATATCAATGAGGAGGCAAGTTCTTCGTCTGAAGTCTTTCAATATGATGTCTGGCCTATTTGCATCTATCTTTCTGTCAGTTTGAATGGTGAAGTTCCAGAGGAGTGATATATGGTCATTTTCAAGCACTGGAGGTGGATTGTATTCCCAACAGTTTTTTTCATGGGGCAAATCCAGGTTTTTGCAAATTACCCAGTGAATATATTGTGCAGCTCTATCATGCTTGTTGAGGTACTCTGTAGGCGCTAGAAGACTGCACTTGGAGACAACATGATCAATGGTTTCATTTTGTTGTCGACATACACGAAATGTTGGGCTACTGCCGTTCTTTAATATGTTGGCCTGGTAGTTTCTTGTTGGTAGGCATTGATCTTGAGCTGCTATGATAAACCCTTCTGTTTCAGATTTTAAGCCAGAGGCCATTAGTCATGGATGGGTCAGGGCTTTGTCAATATCTGCATTATTCGCTCTCTTTGGGTATTTGCCATAGAGAGGTTTTTCCTGCCCTTTATTATTCAGAATATCTAAGGCCGCAGTTTTGGCACGGGTTTTCATGCGCTTAGTTTTTTCTGGGCTTGTTTCTTGTATGTCTATCTCTAATTGTTGTATTCTAATTGTTGTATTCGGAATTCACTTAGATATTCCTTTGCTGGTTTTGTTACTGAGTATTATTATTATTGTTGTTGGGTCTGTGAATAATAATATAATAATAATAATAATAATAATAATATAATAATAATAATAATAATAATAATAATAATAATAATAAGAAGAAGAAGAAGAAGAAGAAGAAGAAGAAGAAAAGTAACATCTAAAAATGCTTTAGGAATGAGAACGCAGGCTCGAAATTTCCCCAATATACCTGAAGCATGCCGGAAAGTATATTAGCCGAAACGTTGTGTTAACAACAAACAAGATGGGGACAAATACCCGCCAAATGTAAATAATGTAAATAATGTACATCATTCCTCATATCTTAAATAGAGAACTGTGTTGCCTTTTTATGATGGTCAACTTGAATTTATGGACAATTTAGCATGATAGGTCCTCATTTTTGTTATAATATATGTGTGTGGTAAGTGAAATCCAAGGGCAGCAGCACTAGCAACAATAAGGTTAGGTTAAACGTGTCCGTAATGTCTATCAATGTGATATTTGCGTCCCTTACGAAAAGCCTGCTGTACCTAACATACCACATGTTATATTAAGGGCTATTACGCACCCTAACACAAGTCAAATACCACTAAAATACAATCTTGTTATTGGCCTTGACATAAATTATCGGCATACTAATGCTAGGACGTGACAGAGATTCCAGGGGCGGCATAGCGGAGTAGATAAAGACATTGCTTAATTCAGAGCAGTTATCTCGAGGGCCTGAGTTCAATCTCAGACAAGGCATTCGGGTAATTTACAAAGAAAACTAATCAACTAAAGTAAAATATGCCACGAAACGCGAAGAATGAAATGAGAAAGGGTACCCTCGTAAATAAAAATAGAGCATTAGGTCCGAAATTCCGGTACGAGAAACGAGTTAAACACGAAATCCTTGAAGAAATCTGGAGCGTAGAACGGGTCGAACGTCGTGGTAGTAACATTCAAGTTGTGGACATCAGCCCGACCAATATATACAGTATGGAAAATAGAATTGCAAAAAAAATTATTGGTTGATATCGCACGAAGAACCAATGATATGCTTAAGACATCGTTTAAATTGACAATTCTTTCACTTCCGCAGTCAATTATAATCTTGATCCAAATTTTAAATATGTTACAAACCAATGTACTCCCGTATGGTCCTTTAATTAATGGAAATTGTTTGGGTTTCTTGCTGACAAAATATATTTATTACTTTGAAAGCAAACATGAAAACGGACAATCGTCAACAATAAGAAGACTTTGAATGGAAAATGAAGTAAAAGATACAATGTTGATTGAAAAGCAGATGGAGTGTTCACGGATGAAGATATGTTGATGATATTGTCACATAGAGTTTAGCATTATATATAAGTGTTATATGTGTGTGTGTGTTCGTGTCTGGTGGGGATGCGCGCGTGTGTAGAAAGTAGGAAATCAACAAGGGACGCATTTAAATGAGTACCAATCACCATTTCTTCAATTCATACAACACGTATCTTTTATTGTGCATGTTTTGTTTAACTTTTACTTGTTTCAGTCATTAGACTGTGGCCATACTGTAGTACCCGTCGAAGACTTTTTCGAAGAATAAATCGATAACCCCAGCACTTAATTTTCTTCAAGTGATGGTGGGGGACAAACACAGTCATAAGCACACACACCCACACACAACCCATAGGCTTCGTCGTGCTTCTATCTACCGAATCCACTGACAATTTGGTCGGCACCAGGTTAGAGGAAAAGAAGACACTTGCCCAAGGTGCCGAGCAATGACACTGAATTCGAAAGCATGTGGTTGGAAGGCAAGCTTCGATTTATAAAATATTTTTTACACTTTAGGCATTCAAAATGGCCAAGGAAAATTTATCAAGATGCTCTCACCACAGATTCGAATCCTTGGCAATTTCTATTTTCCATAGTATCATACACCTGGCATAGTAAATTGGCATTCAAAGATAATCTGAAATTTTATAATAGAGATTGTCCATCACCTAACATATCATGCAAAATTTGATATCATTTCGCATGACAAACACGATTTGTATTCGTAAGAAATGTAATATCACATGGCTAATCATCGTAATACTCTTAGCTAAATTGTGCAGGAAAATTCTCAGATGTAAGGAAAACACCAATATCTTGGTTTTATTAAATAGTGACGATAACAAATGTATCCATCATTTCATGTAAAATTCGTACATAAACAACCTCTGCAAGCAAAATCATAGTGTCTCTTTGCTTGTAATATTTTGTCAGTTTCGTACGTGAATATCCGATCGGGAAGAACACATCATCTGTTTCGACAATGCATAAGTCTAGTGCAGTGGATTTGACTCGGGAAACACACAATATGTCATTATCTTGAACTACCTTTACTCTCATGAAACCCGTTTTGTGTTATAAACACACATCGTTTAAAGTGTGGACGGGGGTTCTCTCATGAGAAAAAAGAACAGCGATTAGCACATTCCTGTTCAAATTTGCGCAGTGGATAAATATATACATAATTGTTTAGATTCTTGTTGTTGTGAGATCACCCCATGAATTACAGCCATATACCAGAAAATAGTTATACTAGAACTCTTAAATATTTCTTGACAATGCGTAACATTGTGTAATATTGTGCAATATTGATAATGCGTAATATTACTTGGCAATGGGTAATACTAAGTGCATTTGGAAAATGTATAAACACAAATATTCCTAAATCACTGAAGTATATTTGATCATAAATTACTCTTCGATCACACATGCCAAAAAAGATTAGCGACCAAAAAAATTTATATCTAGTAGGGTTTATTTTTTAAATATTTTAAACTGTAATGACATTTCAGTGCCTGGCACATTTCCTGAGTGACAAAATTTCTTTCTGCGCGTGAAATCTTCCACTCACCGTCATTAGACAATTCCGAGGAATTCAAATTTTGTCATCAATACTTAGAGAAATTAAACACAAGGATTTTCAGAATTTGAAAAAAAAAGACAAAAAATAAAGTTTATGATAAAATGGGACACTATAAAATTTATTTTGAAATTACAATCGGTGAAAAGACAAGGTTTATACGAGAAAATCTGAGTCTCTTGAATTTCTCCAGATATGAAAATAGAGAAACCTTCACAACCATCCTGATATTAAAGAAACATCAAAATTAGATTGGTATCGATCTCAGAGAAAATTTATTAGAAGTAGAACAACACACACACACACACACACACACACATCTCATTATGCGCACATATACATATATACATACACTCACATACACACCCGCACATATTTGTATATATGTGTGTGCATCACATATAATTCATGCGTGTGTGAATGTATTTATATATGTCCACATTTAGAAATGTATACATGTATATGTGTATTTTTTGTAGTGATTAGATTAATAGGCCTAAACATTAAAATAATTTACACAAAAATACGATATGAGCTTTCTTTATGTAGAATATTTTTATTGGCATAAAACTGCATATTTATTAGGCTCTTGTATTAACGATCCGATTCCATTTTTTAGAAAATATATTAATGATACAGATTACAGAATATCTCAGAAATTGACATCAGAAAGTAAATTAATTTTACTAAAACAGCCATTGTAATTTGGTAAGGTTGGCACTAATATACTTAATGCTGGTAGTCAATCAATTTTAATCAATTACAAAAAAAGTAATAAAATAGACAATGAATAATCATTAACTTAATTAAAAATTCGAGGCAAGAAAGGGAGGAGATACCTCATCATTAAGTTTACAGTCTTTATCCTCAACACAACTGTAATTTTAGTTAATTAAAATCTATTCATTTACTACATTGAGTATAGCAGGCCAAATCTTTGTATTTGTTCTTCAGAGAGATCGTTTCTACTTTAAATAGTTACTTGATTCTGACAGTGGACCACGGTCATGCTGGAGCCATGTGTTGGAGAGCTTTAATCGAACTAATCGACTAGAGTACTCAAGTATATTCAAATCCGGTACATGTTCTATTGTTTCCTTTTTCCCGAGCCGCTAAGATATGTCTAGGTAAACAGACGAAAACCGAACCGTTCGTCAAATGTTGTGAGACGAGCGCACACACGGGCACACAAACACAAACACGTATATACATGCTCTCCGTTTTTTTTCCGTCCTTCTTTTCCTATATATTCGCTGCTTTCTTCCAAGGAATCTAATGCTTTTAGTTTAGTTTTTCCTTGGGGCTTGCCAGATTGGAACAATCTCGAGTATAACCAGCCGAAATTGCAAGGATAATCTGGAACTCGACTGAGGAAAGAAAACTCCGAATGACCCTTCCTTGTTTTCTTTGTATCACTTATCTGGATGTTTTGTTGTCTCTTTTTGTATCACCTAATTGTCTTGATACTTTTGCGTTCTTGTCCCATTTTCTATTTTATATATACATACATACATATATATATATATGTATGTATATATGTATACACACACACACACACACACACACATACACACACACACACACACACACATATATATATATATATATATTATGTGTGTGTGTGAGTGTGTATGACTGGTTTCCACAGAGTTTCTGCCTACCAAATTCACTCACATGGCATTCGTCGTCACAGGGCTATTGTCGAAGATAAGAGACTCATTCAAAATACAGCACAGTATGTTTGAACCCTAAACCCCAGGTAATCAAAGCATTCTTCTTAACCACATAGCCATGGCAGCGCCTTACGTTAATTAGCTAGTCTTCTTCTTTTTCACCAATATCTATCTGCTCTTGCCTTTCGTCCTTCTCTCCTCCGTATATTCTAGACTTTATACGCATTATTATTATTTATTAGTATTATTTTTTTTTAATAAGTCGTGATTCAGCCATTTTGTGTTGATATGCAGACAAATAGACACAACCATGATTTATCTGAGAATGATTTCAAATGTTGGCACAAGGCTAGCAATGTCGGAGGGAGCGATTGCATTGACCCCGGTGATGAAATGGCACCTATTTAACAATTATTCGTTCCTTAACAATGATGATGATAATGATGATGATGATGATGATGATGATGATGATGATGATGATGATGATGATGATGATGGTGATGATGATGATGATGGTGGTGATGATGATGATGATGATGACGACGATGATGATGATGGTGGTGATGATTGTCTCTAATTTTTGGTTGGAAGGTCAGCAGTTTTGAGTGAATGACACCACTCGACCCCAAAAGGGTTGAAATTAAAATAGGAATTCGGAAGGATTCGAACTCAGCACATAATGGACCAGTGTAACACTACAGGATATTTTGTTCGACGCTCTAACTATTCTGTAATCCACAGCCCTACACAATTATAACGCTAATATTTTGTTAATCTCAATTATTGTCATTTCTGCCAAGTCCTCTCGGAGACGTTTATGTCAGTATAATTGCTTTGCTATCTCTTGGTAGCTTTATCTGCTCTCTATGGTTAAAAGGCTGAAATCAAAGTACAAAGGAATATTATGGCTCTCTATGTCTCTTAAACACATTGACCATACTAAATGGTTCAATTAATAAACAGACATCAAAGAAAACGCAAATGAAAAAGTATAAAAAAATAAGAGTACGCTTCTTTTATTTACTGCGGAGTATAAAATGTGTTTGAGCTATGATATTTAACCCTTTAAATATAATGTGCATATTTGTATTTTATTAATACGTCTCTTCTCATCAAATGTCAATTTCTTACTGTCAAATTCTATATAATCCGTTTCAAGTTATATTAATGATCAGAGGTTGTCTACATCTGCCATGAACAAGAGGTCGTTTGTTACATAGTCTAATAAATTTATTGAATATAGGGAATCGTTAACATCTCCATACCGTTTCTCTATATCCTGTCCTTTAGAATTGTCGAATAGCAATTATGACACGAATGATTGCCTTAAATTCTGCACGCGTTGCTTTCCTCTCATTCATAAACCATTTAGTCAAATGCACATAAATGCACATTTAATCAAATGCACATAAAGTTAGTAACTTTGTATCTTTTATTAATTATTGAGAATTTAATTTCGATTTCAGTATTTCTTTATAATTACAATAAGAGATTTAACTCCAGCCTACGAGATCCCTTTTTTCAAAGGGAAGTG
>NC_043002.1:104147574-104152574 GCF_006345805.1 Octopus sinensis
TACGCATGCTTCCTTATAGATTGTTGCTAGTTTCACGATTGGCATCAAGGTAGCTGTGATAAAGCAAGGATATTGTTTGAAGCATTTTAGCTATTCTTATCCGTTAAACCTTTCAGGTATTTTGTATAGGCCTACGTTATCAAATGTGCTTCTTTTGCTAAGATTAGTATCACATGTAAACAAGAAATGTTGACTGTTTCTAAGAGTTGGTGCAATTATCGAGATTTCCTTCTTGTCTTTAACAAATACGTAGCTTTAGCTGGGTACGTCCTCGTCTTTCTGAAAAAAAAATGATGCTCTGAGTACAGATACACTTTAAAAGTATTTTTACTAATGGACAGAAAAAAAAAGACTCTGTCTCGTCTCTTTCGTCTATGTTCTTTACAATTTGATCTGCATCCGAGTCATCTCACAGACTTTGGTTAACTGTTTTTATTGCCGAATGTAATTCAATTAGGTTCGAAATATTTCCAGTCTGATATAGATTTTAGTTTTCTGTTTTCACTTAAAAATGACTTTTCACCCCCACGGTTACAGATTTCGGGAAGGCCTGAAGCCTACATGATCATGTATCTATTTTAAAAGTAAGCTTGGTGGGGCTGCCAGTTTAGCCGCCGACGACCCGATCATGTAGCAGGTTATACTGGGTTACACACATACATAAATGCATGCATACCTGCATACATACATACATACATACACATACATACATACATACATACATACATACCTACATACATACATACATACATACATACATACAAACAAACATACATACATACATACATACATTTGCTCATTCATGGTAGTCGACCACGGGAAACATTGTCCGCCAAACAAAGAACATAGACATCAATCGTTTGTCTACCTGTAAATGATGAAAACTATGAGCATCTCGGGAACTGATGAGAATGTTCCATACGTTGGTACTGCTACTAAAACCATAATAGCCAATGAAAACTTCTCTGGATTCCAGAAAATATAGAACTCAGTGCTGTTTGCAATTAATATCACCATACCTCCCAAAGGTTTTGCAGTGCCAATTCTAGGACCAACAATAGGTTATATTGGACTGGACATTTGAGGAAATCTGTAGCCTGGACATTAAAATGAGAGAGGTCTTGACCCACTCTGGCAACTTCCACATGAACAATGACATTAATAGTATTTATGTCAGACGATGCGAAGGCGGTTGAAGCAGGAAGTAAGTTCAAATAGCTTTGACTGTCGCATTGTGTCACTCAGATAACATGAGGTGAACAGTGAAGAAAGAAATGAGTTTATTCCATGTCTACTTCAAACATGTTCAGGGGAAAACATCTTCAGAGTTGAAGAAGGAACAGTCTGCGTGTATTTTGAGAATAGAACTGTCTCATGCGATCCTAAGATGGTTGGACTGACCTGCCTAAATAGAAGTTTGGTGGAGAAGCAGGCATCATACCATTTAAAAGCAATGTATGTTTACATATCCCATGTAGAAGGAAATCCTTATATTATCCAGAATAGAAGATCGTTACTGAGCACCTAATAAACAAGAAAGACAAAGATACCCCCAAAGCTCCTCGTTGTGATAGAAAATATTAGCTCTGCTATACGAGTGTGGAGGGTATTACACTCAACAGTTGCTGCCTCAAGATGCCTACGAGCTACTAACTGCCCATGAGGCATGATATACTTACATAAACTACACTGCTATGTGCATGAAGAATTGCCCTTATGCATACGTGAAAGGCATGTCGGAACCAGGAGTTATTCACACCTCCTGGTGTAAAAACAAGGAATACTGGTGGACCACTCCAATAAAAACAACAGTAAGTTGTAAGCATAACAAACCAGATACTGACCTGAAAGTCAGCGAACAATGGTCATGTACTGTTGTAGAGGTCAATAGCTTTTGGTGGTTTTTAACGAACGAACTGCAACTTGCAATATTTATTGTACACATATATATATATATAATATATATATATATATATATATATATATATATATATATATATATATAAACCATGGTCAAATAGTAATAATTAGCGCAGCAACTTGTGGAAGAATATCTATCAAAAACAATGCATCTGCTGTAGAGAGTGAGAGAGGGAGAGGGAGAGAGACGGAGAGAGGGGAGAGAGGGAGAGACAGAGAGAGTCTAGATTGCTCTGGCTGAAAGGAGATAATCGGTAAGAGAAGCAGAATATCTTTTGGATGCAAGTGTGGGCTTCATCAACGAAGGCCGAGTCTCCTGGACGAAAAGGTATGATCTAAGTCTCGGAATATCCAGCAACTCCGTGATTCAATGACAAAAATTTACCCAGGTATTGTCACCTGTAGATGTTTGTTGAACCTATATGATTATCCCATCCACTAATAATCGACAGTTACATGTCAAGTTTGAGAGAGTAACTAAGTGCTACTAATATATAGTATTGCACGGTTTGTTTCTTGCTACTCTCGGGACATGTGAAGTCGCATTTGTAGTGAAGAAAGTCACGGGACTTTATTGTTGATGTCCACTAGTCTGTATCTGATATTTTCTGGACTTTTCATGTTCTTTGTGAAATAGTGGTTTCAAAAAATAGTCGCAGTATCTCTACATTCTTAGATAAAAGTACCAAGTACAATAAATCACTGATACGTAGAAATACGTGGGAGAATATATAACTGGAAAAGATATGAGTCGATGAGTGTTACCTGTGTTTAAAAAAGGGAACCAAAGCAATAAAAAGATAAAACTAAAATGGTAAGAATTATGGGAACGATAGACATTTAATCGCATCTAAGAGTCAGGGAGAAAGCTTTTACTTGGTTGTTAGTTTTGCCATATATAAGCTTCCAAACCTCTCTGAAATCACGCCTTCAATTCTAATGTATGAAAAGACGGAAGGAATCTAAAGCAATCGAAACATGATGGACGGTCACGGATGTACTGCATTTGACTCTACGTCTGCTATTTTCGATCTCATCTGTAGATACATTAAAGCGAGATTCTAAACCACAACACTTACAAGGAAAATATTCTTTTGAAATGCCCGTAACAGATACAGGAGTTTATACACTGTAAAAGTATATCCTCAGTATCGTTATTTCAACGTTATGTTATTGCATGCATTGTTTAGCAATCTCTGACATTTCATTATTGTTGTATTATACCATCCGCTTGGGAAACAATATTCGTTTGACGTCAAGAATCCTGATAGCTGACAGATAATTTCGAATTACCAAAACGTTTGCTGAGATTCGTTATATTTCATTCTTCTTCTTTTTTTTTTCATCTCAAGAAGAAAAAAAGAAGCAAGTACGTGATTGTGTGTTTCTCCTGTATATTTATATATTTCTGATTGAATACGTTACACATACATACACACAGAAAAGTTCATACATACATACTTATATATATATAATTATAAGTTATATAGCAACTTGGGATATATGAATATATGCATAAGCGTATAACTATATCAGTAGTTATGCATAAATGAGGGTGTGTGTGTGTGTGTGTATGCATGTATAAATATGCATGTATAAATATGCATCTATGTATATATATATATATATATATATATATATATATTATATATATATATATATATATATATAAAAACACATACATATATAAGTTTAATATATACATAGAAGCATTTATATATAAGCATACCCACAGGTATATGTACACATACCTATATACATATAATTCATATATCCCAAGCTGCCTTATAAAATTACAGAATATATAGATTTAAGAAAAGCAATTCAGTAATAAAGGTAAATATTGTATGGAATAAAATATTGTCAATGACAGCAAGAGAAAATATATTCAGAAATCAGAAAAATCAACATGAAAATATGAAGATTAAAAAATGCATTAAAAAAATGTAATCATCTGAAGAACACAAGAAAACAATTTATTGAAGCTAAAAGAATATCGTATTGGAATATTCCACTGTAGACATCTTGGACCAATTTGAAATTGTTTATTTCAAATTGAATTCCAAATTGGTTTTAAGTATTTCAACTATTATTAGACCATAATTATATGTTTTATAGAACTATAGTATTCTGCTTAAAAGATGCTAAAGCCATTAAACCACAGGCCTCAATGGATCAAATAAACAAATATATATGCTTTATATGTGTGTGTAGATATATACATATGCTTATATATGTATATATATATATATACATACATATACATAAATATATATTTACATATATATATATATAATATATATATATATATATAATATATATATATATTATATATATATATATATATAATATATATATATATATATATAATATATATATATGTATGTGTGTATGTAGGTGCGTATGCATGTATGTATATTCTAGTCAGGGGGAAGAAGAAGGTAAGAAGGTAAGAGATATGAGGTATAAACAACTCGATATTACATTTGTGGAATAAAATCCTCAAGGGTAAGTTAGAAATTAATCTAAACAAGATATACATATGCAATAATGGAACGCGATTCACATGTTCACTGAAAACATATTTTACCATTGTAAACACACTCACACACACACGCATATACACACACACGCATATACACACACACACACATAGACACAGACTCGAGAGCATGAACACTCATTACATTACATTGAATTTGCGTATATGGAAATTTATTCTATGAAATACATCACGTATATATTTATACATCATTCCTCGCGTATAATCACGCATATGTGTGTAAATGAACTGAGATTTATTGCGCATGTCATTTTATAGATGTGTGCATACATGAGATAAGACATATGCCCCCTCATAAACGCATATAACATTCTCTCGCCCCCTCATACACTTATGTACATATTTTTAAAGAAGAACTAATAATAATAGTAATGATGTATGTATGTATGTATGTATGTATGTATGTATGTATGTATGTATGTATGTATGTATGTATGTATGTACATAGATGTGTGTGTCTGCATGTTTGTCTAAACCAACGTATTTCAGCTTCTATTTCATCTTCATCATTTCATTC
>NC_043002.1:104155074-104177574 GCF_006345805.1 Octopus sinensis
CACAGGGCGCTGCACCATGTGGTCGCACAGTTTCCATCTAACTAGAAATATTAGGGTCTCATCCATTCTCTTGTATTCAAGATCCTCTGCATGACATCCTGCGCGTTCAAAGTCAGGAATCTGATCTGTTAAGTCCTGCCGATAACTAAATCCATCCCCTTCTACCGACGGTTCGATTTATTTCATAAGATTTCGTCTGTCTCTTGACCTTCGATATGTCTGGCCTAGTCAGACCTACCTGAAGATTTCTCTCCCTGCAGGGTAGTTCTTCGGGTCAATGGAGCACACATGCACTTCACCGTGACAAGGAACTTGTTGAATTGACGGTTGACAACACAGTAGTTCTCCCACCCTTTGATGGGTCTTATTTTTCGGGTCAACAACACCTTCCTCACCAAGCAAGCTTGATGGGGTTGCCAGTTTAGTCGCCGACAACCCGATCGTGCGACAGGTTATGCTGAGTTACATGTTACCATTAGCGGTTAAGAGTGACCTGGCATTAATTAGAAAAAAACTATTGATATTATGCATTCAGCATTAAACGTTTCATTTGAGAGTAGGAGTTACAAAAAAATGTACATGTGGGAGAGGCAGGTAAGATATCTCTTACTGGAAATGCTTCAGGCAGAGAAATCACATTACAATATTCTTTGATTATTATCATTTTATTGTATTTCTGAAGAATATGTAATACGAGGTATCTTGCACATTTCTCTTTCTTGTAGAGTTTTGTAATTCATATTAGTAAACGAAACATGTGCAATGATGAATAAATAAAACCAACAGTTTTCACAATCTCCTGTTTTGTTGCATAAGTATGTGTGTGTTTGGTGTGTGTGTGTGTGTGGTGTGTGTGTGGTGTGTGTGTGTGGGTGTGGGTGTGCTTGCGTGCTTGCGTGTGTATATTTCAATTGTTTACCGCTGTATTTGTAGGTATGTTCCTGATTATATCTGCAGAAAAAATAACTTTGTTTGGCGATGTCAAAAGGCTATTTTGAAAATTTTGCATCCTTAGAAAATTTCGCTGAAAATCTTTTATAAACAACTGAATTAAGTCGCAGGAACCTCATAATTCTGGTATTTGGAGTGAAATATATTCTGTATCATATCACTAAATTTGTGGAGAAGGGTCAATCGATAACGTAGATACACATACTTGAAAATTACGTTAGTTTATCATCACCGGAGGGATTCAAGACAATGGAAACTCTGGTAGATTTTGAACCTACACAGTAATGAATTGGAAGACGTCGTAAAACACTTTACCGAATCCCATAACTGTTCTGCAATTCAATCGCCTTAGATATCTTATATACTGTGAAGTGTGCCGCTCTTTGAATCGCTTCTTTATTCCTGTAGCTCTTCGTATTTCATAATAATATTCCAGCACAGATTAAATGACAATATAACCCAATCCAAACACTCAAACATAAAATATGAAAGAAACTACTTTCACCATTTATCAGAAATTTTCATTCGATTCAAGGTTTAAAACTTCGAAGCTTCTCAGAAGAAAGAAAATATGTAGAACTAAAAAAAACAACGTAACCTAAATATAAATTATGTAATAAAAACCCAAATTCTTCACCTCTTTCCAAAGCTTTCTTTAATGCGCCGATTCCAATTATTATAAATCCGATTTTCAATACATGCATTCAATAAAGATAAACTATATGAACAATGCATTGTGAAATCACTCTTAAGCTTGTATTAAAATAATTTTAAATCTTATCTGCAAAGCAGCAGGCTTTTCAGAATTCTAAGGATCAAACTACACCACATTATACTTAATTAGTTTTTTTCTTTTACCCCTCAATTATCAGTAAAATACATTCAAGGTTTCGTTAATATTGGTCTTCTTTAACATCTTCCATAGGATACGCAGTATATATTTTCGACCGTATTAACGTTAAAAGGGACCACGTTAGCATATTTATCTTATAAATATTTCAAATTATATTTTTCTTTGAACCTTTCTCTCTTTGCGTCATTAATATAAATATTATATTATGAATTTATTTTGTTTTAATATTTCATTTTCAAAGTGATTATCGGTTTAGAGAAGTTATATATTCAATATTTGAAATCCCAAATTAAATTTAAACCATTAGAAAACATATCTTAAGAGAATGAATATATATAATATATATATATATATATATATATATATATATATATATATATATATATATATATATATATATATATATATATACATGTATGTGTGCGTAGGTGTGTGTTTGCATGCATTTATGTTCATTTATGTACGTGGATGCGTATATATAAATGTATTATTATATATGTATGGATGCGTGCATGTGTGTTATAGTTATGTTCTAATTCATATTTCATCTCATTAAATCCAGTATGTTACCTCGGTAGAATACTCTCTATGGAGTATGATAAACGCTTATAGTTTAAAATACAATTTCTCTTTTCACCGCAATAAATGTTATATAGGTTTCATTCAGACAACTTATATTCTTTAAGATATTGCCATTGAATTATCTCATCATTTCGATTTACCGAACAATACGCGGCCCAGTATGCATATCATTATGACTTAATAGCACACGCTCTTGTGGACACTCAGCTATCGTTTTATTTCAACTATAATGCTTTATTCATGAAGCTAAGAACACATCTCTCGTGATACTATGTTCAAATAAATGGAGCCGACCAGGAAAACAAAAAGGTAAAAAAGGAAACGAGGTGGTCGCGGAGGATGTGGGCTGATAGCGACGTATTTGACATTTGTGGAATTGGCGAAATAATGAAAGCAGCAATTTGAACCTTGTACCCCAAGATTCCAATGCACTTCTTAAGTAATGCAACTCACGTAACGATGCTTTTCCATTCAATACAACCCACTTGAAGCAAATCTTTGATGCCATTGTATAAATTACGCTCTTCGCACATTTATTTAATCGATCAAAGATTCAGAATGTTTTAGCTCTTCTTTCAATAGATATTCCAAAAAATGTATATACGTTGACGCTCTATACAAGCAGTAAGAATTGCAAGAAAATTGTCTCTGCCTAAATTCATTGTAAAAGTGTTGATAGTTCATGACCGACATTGTTGAACGTATATAATCAATTTATATCTTCTACCATGTTAGTTTAGTTTGCTTCAAGATGGTCCTTGTGGATTCTAGAAAACATTTCATTAAGTTCTTTACAATTTCCTAGTTTATAGTCTTCCCACACAATGGAGACATCACATTGATGAAATTGCAACTAGCTTTGAGGCATATTAACAATAAGAATGCTCCAAGTGAGCAGAGTTAATGTATAACTTTCAATCTTCAGACAGGTAGCATTAGTTCTTTTAGTAATAATATTATAAGGAATGTTTCATTCCACACTGCACGCACGTAATAGACTTAGGTGAGTGTAATATGATTAATAGAAAGTACGGTCAATCGAGCAAACTTCTAGTTTTGCAAAATATAAAATTGTTTGTTTGCTCTTAGCGCTTTTTCTTTTCCTTTTTTTTTTCCTAGAAATATTCTTCTTCTTATGGACACTTGTTTTCAAACTGATCACCATTTTCATAACGCAGAAACATGGAATCGCAAACAGCAAGAAACATATCGTTCAGCTTTCATGCGCAGTCTTCTTCAGCGTTTGCCCTGAATTCGTCGGTTATTGCTAGTTTAATAGCTTAAACTTTATAATCTAAGAGTCTCCATAAAAATGTTTAGTGGTGTGAGATCCGATGAACGCGGGTGTTTTTCCACCGAGTCTTTTCGCACAATCCAACTTTTAGATTATAACTCATCAAGGTAGGCCCTTATATCATAGTGGTGGTGTGAGAGTGCTCCATATTCTGGAATATGAAACTCTACATCACCAAGTGGAACTTGATCACTTAGCATGATAGTTTGCTACAGCAATCTTGAATACATGTGACCAATCAGTGTATCATCAAAATTAATGATCCATTTAAAAGCCTTTGATGACGAACCACGCCATATTGTAACTCCTAATAAATTAACATGATGTTCGTTCGTAATATGAGGTACCTCCGGTCACCAGAAGACACAAACACAGCGGTTATTTGAGTAATTTAAATGTCGTCTCATCAATTCGAGCCATCTTTGTTGGAAATTCTACACATGTTGTAAAGTACCACTGAGAAAGATCCACTCTCAGGTCTGGATCATCTTCATTGATAGTAAGAACATTTCTTAGAATTTTACTTTAAAATGTGCAGAAAACGCTTCATATTGAAATTTCTATAACACGGCCTGCTTTCAGGACCGTTGTTCTTGAACTCTGGTAAAGCGTTTCTGTTACCCACTCCTTACTTGAGGCGATCATCTATGGTCACCGTCTGAGAAAATTTTCTTTTTAATTTTCATTTTCAACATTTCCATCCGCTCCAGATTTGTTCCTACTTTGAGTGATGGTGTATCGTGTAGGTGGCGTTTTTTGAAATTCCTTTCTGAATTATTTTCGACAATGATTTCTCTTTGAATTTCCAATAACGTTTTAGAATCAATCAAATTTATTCAAAGCTGTGTCTGGTTCAGCTCAATTCTTCTAATTAATAAGTTATATATAAAAAGAAATGAAAACTCAGTCATCAGCAGTTAAAGTGTGTATACATAGTTTGGAACATCCAGTATGAATGTTCGTGTGTGAGCGAATGTGTATCTTCATTTCTGTGGAGGCGCAATGGCCCAGTGGTTAGGGCAGCGGACTCGCGGTCATAGGATCGCGGTTTCGATTCCCAGACCGGGCGTTGTGAGTGTTTATTGAGCGAAAACACCTAAAGCTCCACGAGGCTCCGGCAGGGGATGGTGGTGATCCCTGCTGTACTCTTTCGCCACAACTTTCTCTCACTCTTACTTCCTGTTTCTGTTGTGCCTGTATTTCAAGGGGCCGGCCTTGTCACTCTCTGTGTCACGCTGAATATCCCCGAGAACTACGTTAAGGGTACACGTGTCTGTGGAGTGCTCAGCCACTTACACGTTAATTTCACGAGCAGGCTGTTCCGTTGATTCGGATCAACCGGAACCCTCATCGTCGTAACCGACGGAGTGCTTCCCATCTTCATTATAACGATCGATCTTTGACTGTGACAAGGCTTAAACAATGTGAGCTAAATAATTCTATTATTTTTAGCCCAAATGACATGTGTAATAGAGATCTGCTTGCGATATATTTTGGACAACCTATCAGACTTGAACTTGTTTCAACAGCGAATTTTAAATTTTACTTTTACTAATCCGACAACATTTTCGCTCACGTGACCTATTCCAAACCAAGAGCCGACATTCATAACAGACAAAATATTTCGTCAGAGATTTGAGCTTGCAGCTTCGTTACTTAAATGATATAGACTATTTTATAATAAAAATTCAGAAGCTACTCATCTTAACTTTAATTATTATTAATATAAACTTTTAATATATTACTGCTCAAATTTGCATTAGTTCCTAAATATAAGCGAATATATTCATGTAGAATTATATATTTGTATCTCAGAGCAGGATAATTTACGCCTTCCAGTAGTTATGCATATCACAAACTGCTTTATTTTCCAAAAGCGTTTCTGTTCGGCAATGCATGAATGACTAGAAGCCAACGGGTACAAAGTTAACATATATCCACCTATATAGAGATATGCAGAAAAGAAATTAATTCTCTGGAGTTGTATCTTCTAAATACCTCCAGAGACGCGTATTTATATATATATATATATATATATATATATATATATATAATATATATATATATATATATATATATATATATATATATATATATATATATATATATATCGGTATATGCCTATTTTAACGTGTATATGTATAAACATGCGAAAGCGTGCACTGACAAGCGAGGAAATAGAGATGGTAGAAGATCCAGTCATAAACGTCGGGTCTCCGACAAGTATTTTGCGGAAAAACCTGCACGGAACATTTCTTTATAGGACTTAAATATTCGTGTTGTATATTAGCTTACTCCCTCCATCGATTTGACATTAATTGTACATGGACACAGCGTACGGCTTTTCAGATATCGTAGTGAACGGATATCAGATTAAGAACAATTTACCCAAAATAGTAAAGACTCTTTTTCTCCGGATTATTCCAAGCACATAACAAGATATGCACAATAAGGGTTTTTCTATTCTTTGATCAAGACTGGTGACTGAGGGGCATTGACAATGGCCTTGGGGGGATTTTGCTCAGGCCGCTAGGGGGAAGGCGCAGACTCATAATTTAATATAAAAGTAGGTGTATGTATATATATATATATATATATAATATATATATATTATATTAAATTAGAGATAAAACCACTATTAAGCAAATCAAACAGTGAAAATCATAAGCTAATACATAGAAATAAAATAAATAAAATATATAAAAAAATATAAAATATATTTAAATTAAAGTTAAGATTAAAAATTTTTTTTAAATTAATAATTTAAACTTATAAATTTTAAATATATATATATATATTTAAAATTTATAAGTTTGAATTATTAATTTAAATAATTTTTAAAATCTTAACTTTAATTTAAATATTTTAATTTGGAATTTTATATTTTATATTTTTTATATATTTTATTAATTAATTTTATTTCTATGTATTGGCTTATGATTTTCACTGTTTGACTTGCCTAATAGTGGTTTTATCTCTAATTTAATATAATACATATTTTTATACTATAAAATTAGATTCAATCCTATATCTAATTTTTCCCTGTAAGTTTGGATTTACTCCCTAATATTATATATATATATATATATGTATGTATGTATGAATGTATGTATGTACGTATGTACATATGTATACATATATTTGTATAGGAGTGCATGCTAATATATGTATAAATATATATATATATATATATATATATATATTGTAATACTCCATACATTTTATTCGCTACTTAATATTTTAACAAAAATTATCTTGTTTACTCTTAAAACATTGGAGACAAAGTCTTATATATTATCTACTGGGGAATATATATACATATACATACATACGCACATTTATATATATATATACTTACATGTATATATGTATAGAACAAAGTAAAACTGGAAGGTACTGCACGAGTGAAAATATATATACATACATACATTCATATATATATATATATATATATATATATATAGAGAGAGAGAGAGAGAGAGATAGATATATAGATAGATAGATAGATAGATAGATAGATAGATAGATAGATAGATAGATAGATAGATAGATAGATAGATAGATAGATAGATTAAACTTCCTTGGAAAGAGATGCGTGGCGTCCGATCATATAATAATATAAATAATATATAAATATATGCATATATTGTTATATTTCGGAATGGTCATATTGCCAGTTTAGCCAATAAAAACACACGCACTATATATTTGGTGTTATTTTGCTTCAGTGATATTTATTTTTTACATTAATCTTAATCTTATTTCGGCCAAAGTTCTTTCGTCACACTCCTGTGACCGCATCAGTGGTCCTTTGTTTTCTTCTCACTTACTTGTGTCTCTCCTTACTAACCGTCAGCCATTTTGTATTTCTATTATTTTTTCGATTAGATTTATTATTATTATTACTAATATTGTTGTTATACATACATACAAGCATATGTAATTATAATAATGGGTGGATGTAAACACATGAACAAAGTTAGAACAAAAGCAACAACAACAAAAACAAAATACAAATTACAAGAATGTATATAACCAGAAGATACAAATATTACAGGCATCCCCCCCACATACACACTAAATAAACATAGACGCACATAGTGATATAAGCATGCGCAAATGAAGACATACAATAGAAATACAAAATGGCTGACGGTTAGTAAGGAGAGACACAAGTAAGTGAGAAGAAAACAAAGGACCACTGATGCGGTCACAGGAGTGTGACGAAAGAACTTTGGCCGAAATAAGATTAAGATTAATGTAAAAAATAAATATCACTGAAGCAAAATAACACCAAATATATAGTGCGTGTGTTTTTATTGGCTAAACTGGCAATATGACCATTCCGAAAGATAACAATATCTGTTTCAACACACGACTTCACATAAAAAATCTTGCACAACAAATATTTAAACGTATATGCATATATATATACATATATGTACATACCTACATATATATCTATATAAACATGCATATATGGGTACAGGACATAAAAAGAATACGTTTGATGTGTTTCCCTCTGTATATATACGTATTTGTGTGAAAGTGTATGCGTGCGCGTGCGTGGGGTTTTGTTCCCATCCCCATCTCCACCGCCACTGCTTGTCAAACGGTGCTGATGTGTTTACGTCCTTGTAACTTAGCTGTTCAGTAAATGTTGCTGATAGCATCAGAAGTAGGCGTTAAAGAATGGGCACTGCTGTTGAGACATTCGACCAAAAATTGTTGAAGGTGCAACCCCGCATGGCCGCATTCTAACGATTGAGTCGACAAGATATTTCTCACCCTTTACCGGTTTCAGCTATCAAAGTTCGGTCATCAAAGAACGCTACTTTCAAAAACAACTTTTATTCGAATTATTCAACCCCTGTGCATATTTTTGTGGCTATAGTACAAAACACTTACCCCAATCTGACATTTTAGATAAAACAGCAAGAAATTCCCCGTATTCCAGCCTCCCTTTTCCACCCAAATTTTCCCGTAGTGGTAAACCTAATAGACTATCCTTCCACTCTTCGACGCTGGATCGCAAATCTGACGCTGCCCATCAAAATCCGTACCAGCGCACACCTCCATACCCCAAGCTATATTTGGGTAACCCCTCAACTGGAATAAGGTATTACAAACACAAACACAAAGGCAAACATATATATACACAGACAAACTCACCGACACACGCGCACAAGCATATATAAGCACACATCTGTGTGTGTGTTTGTGTGTGCGTGTGTATATATGTGTATATGTGTGTGTATGTTTGTGTGTGTGTGTATGTGTGTGTGTGTGTGTGTGTGTCTTTCAGTTTCCTACTACCAAATTCGCTCACAAGAGGTTGGTTGTCCGAAAGTTATAGCGAAGACACCACAACCGTACACCTTATATTGTCATGTATCGGTACATAAATATATACATTCATATGCACGCGCTAAATTACATATACTTATTTGAGAATAACCACGTGCACACACAAACACACAAACACACACACACATAGGTATAAACAAAAGCGCGCACACATAGACATACCTATGTAAGTATGTGTGCGCGCATAATTACATAAAATCTTCGAGCAGATATCTGTGTATGTCACACAATGTATGTGACTTTCATACTGAGAATGCATTACATGATATCAGTGTGTATGCGTGTGGCTGTGTTTCTTTGCGATGGGTAATCAAATAAGTGTTGGGGCCATGATTAATATATTAAAAATTCTCCTGGAAATTTAACGAAGTAGTTTAAAAGTTACAAGTTGTGTGTTTGATAAATATGACTCAGGTGTGTTTATCAATAGTGTACAGGTAACAGTTAATTTCAGCAGAAAAACACCAGCTGGACCCAGTTAGAAATATGATTTACGTTTTATAATACGACAGTATAGGCTATATACATACGAGCAAGTGTAATTAGAAACACTTGGAAATTGGGTAGAGTGTTGTAAGTGAATGCGAGCAAAACATCTTCATACATATTCACAATAGGCACAGACCAATAGAGACTGTCTATCTCGCTCTCTCTCTCTCTCTCTCTCGCTCTCTCTCTCTCTCTCTCTCTCTCTATATATATATATATTATATATATATATATATATATATATATGTATGTATGTATGTATGTATGTATGTATGTATGTATCTCCATTTCTCTATGTATATATATATGTATATATATATATATATGTGTGTGTGTGTGTGTGTCTATATATATATATATGTCTATCTTTCTATCTATATCACTCTCATAAACGCACATGATATATAGATGCACACAGACTCACAAATACACAAACATAATCACACATCTATATTTCATCGGTTTGTTAAATATTTTACACAGTTAATAAAAAGGATACGATTTTATTTTATCGGCTTCACTTTAAAGCTGTGGGCCCTTGAAACAACCACGCTTCTGTAAGTGTGTGTGTTTGTACGTTTGTGCGTGTGTGCCTGCGTGTGTGCTTAAATAAATAAATATATATATATATATATATATATATATATATAGAGAGAGAGAGAGAGATAGACATATAGATAGATATATATATACATAGTTATGTTATATTATTTTGCTAAGAACGTAGTTGAGTACAGTATAAAGCACGTCCACCTTCAGATTTCACCCTATGCTATCCAGTAGTAGTATTGTACTTAGTTCCAGGTTTGCGTTTGAGCATCTGTCGTGTGTTAAGAGATGGTTGCAGCATTCGGAGTCAACAAGAAAGTTTATGGTTGGACATTCATTTTCAATCACTACGATTAATCCCACGCAAAGTTGTTCTACAGGCGTGCAGGTACTTGATTAATTAGATATCTGCAAGTCTGGAAAACAATGTTGCGTGGGATTAACCGTAGTGATTAAAAAATAAATGTCCAACCATACACATTCTTGGTGACTCCAATTATATATAAGTACTCCCCTACTTTCCCTCACGTGTGTGACCCGTCTGTCCGAGTCAATCGCCATGATAGATCGTTAGCCACTACACACATTGTTTCTCTCCTTGTTTTTCTCCTTGTTTTTTTTCTGTGACCCTTTCTGTAGAAGAGAGTAGGCTCGAAACGTAAAAGACTGTTTCTATTCCTGAGCGTTATACTAATACATCTGTTTGTTTTGTACACCAACTGTCTTCGTCTTTTGTTTTTTTTTATTTTTCGTGAACTCTCTCTCTCTCTCTCTCTATATATATATATATATATATATGCATCAATAAGAATTTTTTTAATTCAAAATCAATAAAGAAATGTGAATAATAAGGTAAAAAGGAGTCCAGTCATTCAGTGGGAGACAGAGTTTGCTAAGGCTTATC
The DNA here is from genome assembly GCF_006345805.1 of Octopus sinensis. Lineage (NCBI taxonomy): Eukaryota > Metazoa > Mollusca > Cephalopoda > Octopoda > Octopodidae > Octopus > Octopus sinensis. The sequence continues at coordinate 104,166,064 of NC_043002.1, forward strand.
AATCATTCCCATCTATAGCCGCTGCAAGTATTTCATTGAGCGACATTACGAAATCCACACGAATCATACGGAGGTAAATCGCTCTTGGTCGTTTTCTCTCGCGCTTTCCGCCTTGTAGGGTTTTAAGCCACTGGGGTTAGCATTCATCTGGTGGGTACCACAGTTGGTGACCAATCTCTCTCTGCCGGCGTTTGTTTCTCCTTGTGCTCATTTGCTTCCCTCAGCCAGTTGGTAAAATATGTCATTTGAAACGTAATATTTATAGGACATCTGATATATTTTCCTCGGGGTATCTGATATATTTTTTCTCAGGAGAAAAGTCTTCACCATGGCCTTTTGACGATTCGTATTTATTACCCACGTCTCGCAGATAGATGCTAATATATCTGAGGATGTGTGTTTTATGCAGAAGTATGTTTATGTGTGCACCTAGGTATGTAGATTTGTAGGTAGGTAGGTAGGTAGGTATGTTTGATGATGATATCTACACCACGCTGAATCATTTCAAAGCGCCCTTTCCACATCAACCATTCTCTAAAACTGACCGAGGAAAAGGCGTCCACCTCAATGTTATTATTATTATTATTATTATTATTATTATTATTATTATTATTATTATTATTATTATTATTATTATTATTATTACTATTATTATTGTTATCATTATCATTATCATTATTATTATTATTATTATTATTATTATTATTATTATTATTATTATTATTATTATTACTATTATTATTATTGTCTTTGCACAGCTTCTAACGCTGGAGATGTACCACGGTGTCAGCTGTTCGCTACCAGTAAACTAAGGTATCTCCTCTTATTTTTCGAGCACATTCCGGTTCCAAGCAGTGCTGTTTTCTGTAAGTGCTCCACCCTTATTGCAGCTCCTATTTGTTGTACGTACTTCTCGAAGTTTTATTCAGGTCACTGCCTGGAATCGAACTCGGAATCTTGGGGTTAGTAGCCCGCGCTCTAAACCACTACGCCATATGCCCGTGGGCATGCTCTTATCTCTTTGTTTATATCTAGTGATTCTTGAGAATAAGGTGGGTGTGTTGAAAGAATAAACCTTGAGCAAGGTCCGAAGAGCAAATCTTTCTTTATCAGTCGCCTGAAAGCACGCACAAAGCTCTCTCGCCAAGATTCACACAGGCAGATAGAGAATCTCTAATATTTTCGCATAACCACATTCTTACCGTGTAGATAGGATCGTTACAGGAACGGTCAATGTTAATCATTGTACTATACTATGTTAATCTATTTATCGGATTGAAATAAAATTTGTTCACGGCCACATAATGTATTTATCTCAAATAGAAGAATTTAAATAGGAATACAGAATTCTGTGCAGTATTTCTGTTAAAACATGTGTGGCACAATATCTCTTCCAAATGAACCAAATTCGGTTTGAAACGAGGTTAAAGTGTCTGTCAATGTGACCAATCAATTGCATTAGTCGTTGAATAGCCATTATCATAATCAGTGAATCAGACGACCAAGTTGTATTCATGAAAAATATGGCGGCAAACGATGGTTGCGTCGATCCATTTAGTTTTCACATTCTCTGCTGTGGAGACAAACCTCGCTCTCATCGTATATAACCAGGAAAATGGTGTGTGTATAACCGATTAATATATGAACTGAAATTGCCTTTTGTTCGACTGAATGCTGACGTTGTCTTGATATGGAAATCACTTTCGCTTTCTCTTTATTTTGTTTATATTGTTCTCCTTTTTCTTATTTCTTTCCTTTTTCCCTTGTCTCTTTTTTTTTTTCAAGCTCAGTCTCGGCTCCTTTCCTTCTACCTTTCCTGTCTTTCTCTCTCTCCTTCGCTGTCTTGCATTATTTGTCTCCTTTCAGTATTTCCATCTAGGTATTTTTTCACTTTCTCTTCTGATGCACACTCACGGTCGTACATGCATGCAAATACAGAAGCACATACATACACGCAATTATACAAACGTACACACATACACACATTCACGCACGCACGCACACGCACACAAACGCACACATATCCACACATACAACGAATACATTCAAAACCACATACACAATGTACACCAAAGTATAGAATCTTGTTTTAGATGCACACAGCTTTCCGTTGCAGCTCTCTGCTAAACGTTTAGTCTCCAATAACATCAGTTCAACCCTAGTCATATGCTAGAATTCCAAAGAATTATATAACGTTACTTACCTCTTAGATTCTTGAGTGATGGGCCCACGCCACCAGGTAGCTCATTGCCGCATCATTAAGTGCTGACGGTTACAATATCCAGCATTCCATTAGACATTCAGACCAGGTGTTCACAGTGGTGATATATAGGTCATTCTTCTCTTCTCTGCAAAGAAAATAGGACACTGTTGGAACGTGTCTGCTCATAAATTTTTTATAATACATTATTTTAATTGAACTTCTCATGGCATTAAGTGACAAAACGTAAACACGCGCATATGCGTACACATAAATACAGACATACGCACAAAGAGAGAAGTAGAAAAACAAACCTGAATGCACGCACAAACACGGGACCCTGCAGTGATCCTATGTGTGTATTTATGCATAAATCTTCATATAAAGCGTGGCATAGACACGTGTCAAAAGATATTTGATGTCATGCAAACTAAGACGACAAAAATACGACCTCATCGATTCAGTGGGCGAAGCTTAATACAGCAATCCGAAAATATTAAGCAAACGACTGCACGCATATTATAAAGTTTCACGTATTTCATAGATGAAAAACAGGTTGAAATGTATCAGCCAAATTGTTAAATGTTTTAATTGAAATCTAGGACGATGTGCACTTTCTCTAAATATAGGTGAAAAATATGTGCCGATGTTTATCACCTTCCACCGTGATTTGCCAGAGCTTACCCAACAACGTAAAATTTTCGTCACTCAGTTGAATGAGTTTTGTTGAGTCAGATGTTGCGACTCTGGGTCGCATGTTCCTATCATCCTCAATGCTCGTGCTTGCAGCATCATTAATTTTCTCTCCCTCTCTCTCTCTCTTCTCTCTCTCTCTCTCCCTGTCTCCATCTCTCTCTCTCTCTCTCTCTCTCTCTCTCTCTCTCTCTCTCTCTCTCTCTCGCCAAATACGATTCCTGGCTAACTATGCGACTTCTGACAATTTTCTAGCAATATGTTTTTATGAAGCGTAAAGTGAAACCTGGTCGAAGAAATCTTCCAGGATTTGTCTCTACTGGAAGGCCTATTACCTGCCATTCATTGTTTTCATAATGTTCAAATTCAATGTATTTTCTGTCTTTAGTGAAGAAAGTGACATTGAAGTTTCCTTTCCATTGACCTACCACACCTAACATCCTTACCACCTTAAATGTCACGTGCTTAAATGACAGTTGAGACATTAATTGCAAATTAAAATACTTTATAGAAATATAACGAAGGAAACAAAAATATTTCCTCAAATAGGCCACAAGAGAGATGATTGTCAGTTATTGAAATAAATCACCAAATGAGATTGGAAAACTCTCCTAATATCCATAGTTATATTATCTGAAAGAGCAATAGTTCCAACGCAATCTCTTCAGATACTCTTCAGCACTCACCTCTTAATCGCAATATCCACTCTTGGCAGTTGAGTTAGCCTTGGTGCAAGCTCACAATCTGCAAGCTCAAAATGTGACTCTTGATAAAGTTCACAATATCCACAGAACATGTAGTTGTATATTGTAAGTATAAGAATGTTTTACTATTGTTTTTCGCGGGCGCATTAAGTGATTTGCATCTCTTTGCAGTACATTGTGTTTAATCTCCAACGAGTCGTAATATCAGGTTCTATGAAGACGGCGAGATAGCAGAACCGGTAGCATGCCAGACGAGATGCTTATCGATAGTTCGTTTGCTGTTACGTTCTGAGTTCAAATTCCGCCGGGGTCGACTTTGCCTTTCATCCTTTCGAGGTCGATAAATTAAGTACCAATTGGTACTGGGGTCGATCTAATCGACTGGCCCCTCCCCCAAAATTTCGGGCCTTGTACCTAGAGTAGAAAAAATATTTAAAGGCGGCCAGCTGGCAGAAAATTTAGCACGCCGGTCGAAATGGATACCGATATTTCGTTTGTCTTTGCGTTCTGAGTTCAAATTCCGCTGAGGTCGACTTTGCCTTTCATCCTTTCGGGTCGATAAATTAAGTACCAGATGGGTACTGGGGTCGATACAATCAACTGGCCCACTGCCTAGAATAGAAAAGAATATCGGTTTTTATAGAGAGTAGGCTAAACATCTGACTGCTTCAGTTCCAAAAACGACATCAAGATAACGAATATTGACCTGTCGCATGAGCAAGGTGTAACAAATATTCAATATTCTCTTTGTGGCGTAATGAATGCCCGTTCTTTCTTATCGTGTATTATTATTATTAACATCCAAAGACACATTCAACTATGTCCTCGAACATATACGGAATCGGGATAGAGTGTTACCCCAACAATGAACTAAACACACCCACACGCACACACACAAACACCCCCCCACACACACACACACATCTTCAGCAGTTTCAGTACCAAGCAGCGTTTAGGCAAGAGCGAGCTGTATTAGTAAGGTAAAATTATCTTTAACATACTTTACGCTTACTATAAAGAAGTTCGTTGCAGTTATAGTGGAGAGGAGATTCTGTCTTCAGGTAAACGGTGAAAAAGCGTAACATCAACGCAGTGCTGCCTCCCCTCAGATTACGAGACGCACCGTTTCTTAATCTAAATCTTTCCGGTGTTAACTCTCTTCGATATTTCCGATTCTTAACTGCTAAAGAGTTGGAAATGCTGGCCTTGAAGTCCAATAGAGGGCGACAATAGGCAGATATAAAATTTTTACAACTCTGACCATAAGAGGCATAAGCGGGATTTTTTTACTATTTTTCCATTACAACTGCAGTGAATTTACCCTTTGAATTTGAAGTATTGCCTAACTTTCGCATATATATATATATATATACATACATAGATACATAGATAAATAGGTAGATATACATATCTATACATATTCATATGCATGTGCATGTATATATATATATATATATATATATATTATATATATATGGATATATATACATATATGGATATATATATATATATATATGTGTGTATATATATATATATAGATATCTGTGTGTATGCATACACCTGTATATTCAAGCACACATATATATATTGATATACATACACAAATATATATATGTATATATATATATATATATATATATATATATATATATAATATATATATATATATATATATATATTATATATATATATATATATATAATACTTGCTTATATGTGTGTGAAAGAGTGTGTATGCGTGTGTGTGTGCGTATGTTACACTCACGCACACACAAACATACTTTCCCCAGCGCACATATGCACGCACACACATGCACACACACAAAGATTAGTTATGATGAGAATACTGGGACAAGGAATCGCTAGAACCCGGCCACGTGATGCGTTTCAATGCTAGAAAGTTCTTCAACTCTCAGGATTTCCCAATTAACCCAGAACGTTGTGAGTAACCAACCAATTGTTAATCAAAAATTATATTTATTATCGATCACGAATTATTGAATCAGGTAATGGGTGAGTCTAAGTGGTAGTTGTCGACGATGGCGATGGTGGTGGTGGTGGTGGCGGTGGTCGTTGATGTTGTTGTAGTGGTGGAGATGAAGATGATGGTGGACGCTTGGTGGTGGTGGTGGTGGTGGTGGTGGTGGTGATGGTGGTGGTCTTATTAAGGATGGAGATGAAGATGATGGTGGACGCTTGGTGGTGGTGGTGTTGGTAGTGGTAGTGGTGGTGGTCTTATTAAGGACGGAGATGAAGATGGTGAAGGAACTGATAACGGTGATGGAAGTGATGCTGGTGATTAAGGGGAAATGATGGCTTATATGATGATTATGGTGTTTCTGATTGCTTGGCAGTCATAAATATGACGATGCTGCTGCTGCTGCTGCTACTGATGGTGATGATGATGATAGTGATGATGATGATGATGATGATGATGATGATGATGATGATGATGATGATAGTTGTATGTGTGATAGTGTTGTCGGTGGTGGTTGCGTTAGAGGAGCGATAGATGTGGTAATTATGTTACTATGGAGAATGATTGTGGATGTTAGTAATATTTGTGGTACTCCGTCGGCCGCGACGACGAGTGTTCCAGTTGATCCTGTCAACGGTACAGCCTGCTCCTGAAATTAACGTGCAAGTGGCTGAGTATTCCACAGGCACGTGTACCCTAAACGTAGATTCAAGGAGATTCAGCGTGATACAGAATGTGACAAGGCCGGTCCTTTGAAATTCAGGTACAAGAGAAATAGGAACAAAGAGTAAGAGAAAATTGTGGTGAAAGAGTACAGCGGGGTTTCGCCAACACTCCCTGCCGGAGCCTCGCAGAGCTTTAGGTCTTTTCTCGATCTTGGAATCGAAACCGCAATCTTACAACCGCGGGAACACTGCCCTAGCCCCTGGGCATTTGCGCCAACCACAGTAGTATTATTAGTAATAACGAAAACAGCAGGGTTTATGGTAGTAATAGTAGTAGTAGTAGTAGTAGGGCTTATTGTTTGTAAGCCTACTACTTATTCTATCTACCTCTCATGCCGAACCGCTAAGTTACGGCGACATAAGCACACCAACTTCGGTTGTCAAGCGATGGTGGGGTGGGCAAACATAGATGCATGAACACACACACACACACACACACCACACACACACACACACACACCACACACACATATATATATATATATATATTATATATATATATATATATTATATATATATATATAGGAAAAAAGCAACAAGAATGGATTAAAATCTCGGTACGATCGTTTCGTACGAGGACATCTTTAATAAGCTACAAAAAATGCAGTGAATACAGATGGCTCGTACTCGTCAGCCGAAAAAACATCAGAGAATTCCCAAACATCAAAAGGGGTAGATACAAAAGAGGTGTAAGATTAACTGCATTGAAGAAAGTTCGATTCATGGAGATCCAATGAAAGGTTTTAAACTTACAGAATTTGTGCATGTCTACATATAGCTCATATTGAATTTTTAATCAAGTTGTGTGAAGAAATTTTCGGATACAGTCATGCAAAATTTCTGAAAATCCGAGTAAGAGGCAAAGTGACTGCCATATCATGTAGAGGAAAGTCGTAGTAAAATCTGAGTAAAAGCAAAGTGACTGTCATATCGTGTAGAGGAACAGATTGTTATTGAAATTTACAAGAATCGCAGATAAGTTCGATTCTTGGAGATCCGATGAAACGTCTTGAACTTGCATTTTTTGTAGCTTATTAAAGATGTCCTCGTACGAAACGATCGTACCGAGATTTTAATCCATTCTTGTTGCTTTTTTCCTATTTGTAATCACCCCACTTGTCGTATGGTTAACACCATATAGATTCCGGTGCATCCTAGTTAAGGACTATTCATGTGAATTCTTTAGAATTCACTAGAATCTCAATTACTTAACCGTATATATATATATATATATATATACGACGAGCCTTTTTCAGTTTCCTGTTTCTTTATTGCCCACAAGGAGCTAAACATAGAAGGGACAAACAAGGACAGACAAAGGGATTAAGACGATTAGATCCACTCCAGTGCGTAACTGGTATTTTAATTTATTGATCTCGAAAGAATGAAAGGCAAAGTCGACCTCCGTGTAACGCCTGACGAAATACCACTTAGCATTTCGCCCGGAGTGCTAACGCTTCTGCCAGCTCGCCTCTTTCAATTTCCGTCTCCCAAATCCACTTACAAAGCTTTGGTCAGCCCGTGGTTATAGCAGAAGACACTTGCCCAAAGTGCCATGCACTGGGACGGAACCCGGAACCATCTGGTTGGGAAGCAAGCTTCTTGTCACATAGACTCTCCTACGTGTTTACGCTGTAGAGGTTCTTTTTGTTTGTTTTTTTTGTGTGTTTTTTGGAGGGGGTGGGGTGCGATGATGAGTGGGGTAATCATTCTAGATATGGAATTGGTTTCGGCTCTAGCTGCAGAACTTTTACTGCTATTGTTAGTGGTGGTGGTGGTGACGATGGTGGTGGTAGCCATGGTGGTGGTGGTGACGATGGTGTGGTGGCCATGGTGGTGGTGGCCATGGTAGTGGTGATGACGATGGTGGTGGGGGTGGCCATGGTGGTGGTGGCCATGGTAGTGGTGATGACGATGGTGGTGGCGGCCATGGCGGTGGTGACGATAGTGGTGGTGGCCTTGGTGGTGGTGGTGACGATAGTGGTGGTGGTGGTGTTGGTAGTGTTGGTGGTGATGGTTGTGGTGGTGTGCATGAGGATGATGATGATGATGAGGAGGAGGAGGAGGAGGAGGAAGTGGAGGAGGAGGATAATGATGATGGCAGTTGTAGTCGTAGTGTTGGTGGTGATGGTTGTGGTGGTTGTGGTGGTGGGCATGAGGATGATGATGATGATGTGATGATGATGATGAGGAGGAGGAGGAGGAGGAGGAGGAGGAGGATAATGATGATGGCAGTTGTAGTCGTAGTGTTGGTGGTGATTGAGGTGGATGTGGTTCATGTTGGGAGTCGGGCTAAAACGGCATTGTTGTTGCTGTTGCTGTTGTTGCACCTGTAGTTGATGCTTGTATGGTGGTTGGGTGGGGATGTACATTGTTTGGGTGTTAATAACTGACGCTGTGGTAGTTCCATTGGTGTCGTTATTTTGCAGCGAGGGTTGGGTTTTATGCGTTGAAAACGTGTAAGTGTTGCCGTTCGTGGTGATAGTGGTGGTGACGATGGTGGTGGGGGTGGCCATGGTGGGGGTGGCCATGGTGGTGGTGACGATGGTGGTGGGGGTGGCCATGGGGATGGTGACGATGGTGGTGGTGGCGATGGTGGTAGTGGCCATGGTGGTGGTGACGATGGTGGTGGTAGCCATGGTGGTGGTGACGATGGTGGTGGTGGCCATGGTGGTGGTGGTGACGATGGTGGTGCTGACGATAGTGGTGGTGGTGGTGACGATGGTGGTGGCGGCCATGGCGGTGGTGACGATAGTGGTGGTGGCCTTGGTGGTGGTGGTGACGATGGTGGTGGTGGCCATGGTGGTGGTGGCCATGGTGGTGGTGACGATGGTGGTGGTGGCCATGGTGGTGGTAGCCATGGTGGTGGTGACGATGGTGGTGGTGGCCATGGTGGTGTTGGCCATGGTGGTGATGGCCATGGTGGTGGTGGCCATTGTGGTGGCGACGATGGTGGTGGGGGCCATGGTGGTGGTGGCCATGGTAGTGGTGATGACGATGGTGGTGGTGGCCATGGTGGAGGTGGCCATGGTGGTGGTGGCCACGGTAGTGGTGGTGTCAGTGATGTCGATGGCGATGGCGGTGTTGGTGAGAGATGCTGGTGATTGCAGTCGTGCCAATGGTATGATGGCCATTGTTGTTGGACATAAGGTGATGCTAGCAATTTTGATTGTGACCAAGATGGAAATAATCATATAAGCGGAGGGGTGGAGTAGGGACGGGATGATGGTGGTAGTAGTAATGGTATTGGTACGGGTGATAGTAGTAGTGTTGGCGTTAGTAGTAATTGCGGTATCGATTCGAGTGCTAATGGTGGTGATAATGATGCTGTTAGTGTCTCGTTCTCTCGATATTGATGGCGATATTAGTGGACGCAGCTTTATGAATAGAAATGCTTCGTGAAGCTGTTGGTGATTCGAGGCAGCATTTATGGCCATTGTAGTGGCATGATGATGATGATGTGATGATGATGATGAGATGATGATGATGATGATGATGATGATGATGATAATGATGATGATGATAATAATAATAATAATAATAATAATAATAATAATAATAATAATTATAATAATAATGATTGTGACAGTTTTCGTGTAAATGTAACAGCGTGCGTAGCAGAGGTAGTAGTAATAGTAATAGTAATAGTAGTGGTGATGGTGGAGGTAGTAGCAGCAGCAGCAGCAGTAGTAGTAGTAGTAGTAGTAGTAGTTGTAGCAGCGGCAGTAGTAACAGTTCTAGCAATAGTAGTAGTAGTGGTGGTGGTGGTGGTAGTAGTAGCAGTAGTAGTAGTATTATCAGTAGTAGTAGTAGTAGTGGTAGTAGTAGTAGTATTTATATCAGTAGCACTAGTAGTAGTAGTAGTAGTTATACCAGTAGCAGTAGTAGTAGTAGTAATATCAGCAGCAGTAGTAATAGTAGTAGTAGTATTACTTGTAGTAGTATTTGTAGCAGCAGCTGCAGAAGTAGTAGTAGTAGTAGTAGTAGTAGTAGTAGTAGTATTTATATCAGTAGCACTAGTAGTAGTAGTAGTAGTTATATCAGTAGCAGTAGTAGTAGTAGTAATATCAGCAGCAGTAGTAATAGTAGTAGTAGTATTACTTGTAGTAGTATTTGTAGCAGCAGCTGCAGAAGTAGTAGTAGTAGTAGTAGTAGTAGTAGTAGTATATAGTAGTAGTAGTAGTAGCAGTAGCTGCGGCGGCGGCGGTGGTGGCGGCGGTGGTGGTTGTGTTGGTGTTGGTGGTGTTGGTGGTGGTGGTGGTGGTGGTGGTGGTGGTAGGTTTGAATGACATTGCAACGATGGTTGAGGCAAGTGGCGTTAGCTGCAGTGGCGATGGTCGAGGAAATGTTGGTAGCTTCACCAGGTTTTTGGTAGTGAAGCTGCGAGAGACTGTAGCAGTGAGTTTGATTGTGGGGAGAAACAAAACTGGTGTTTTTTGGGATGAGTGTGGCGGTTCAATTTGCATTGGTTATAGCGGCGGTTCTCGTAGTTTTGTTGCTATTAGGAGATCAAGAGGAAGGTGTACATGTTCGAATGCTAATGATGTTAATAGATGTGGGAGAAGTGGTGCTGCAAGATGGGATTTTTGTGGTGGTAGTAAATATCCTTTCTCCTAAAAGCACGAGGCCAGGAATTTGAGGGGATGGGATTAGTCGTTTACATCCATCCCAGTGTTTCACTGGTACTTAATTTCTCGGAGCCGAAAGGATGAAAGCAAAGTCCGACCTCAGCGGAATTTGAACTCAGAACGTGATGGCAGACGAAATACCGCAAAGCATTTCGTCCGCGTGCTAACGATTCTGCCAGTGGAGGTTGTAAACGTTTTGATATAATTGTGCCGAGTTGGCAGACACGTTAGCGTGCCGGGCGAACTGCTTAGCGGTATTTCGTCAGTCGTTACGTTTTGAGTTCAAAATCCGCCGAGGTCGACTTTGCCTTTCATCCTTTCGGGGTCGATAAATTAAGTACCAGTTTCGCACTGGGGTCCATGTAATTAACTTAATCCGTTTGTCTCTTCTTGTTTGTCCCCTTTATGTTTAGACCCTTGTGGGCAGTAAATAAATATATAATAGTGCCGGTTGTAGTGGTTGTAGTGGTGATAAATTTGGGGCGTATAGTGACGTTGTTTGCCGTAAACACGCTGGAGTATGCGGTCAAGGGCCCGGGAACGAGGGGTGCAGCGGGTGCACCTGCACCTCTTGGAATTTTGAG